>NW_021163332.1:0-126242 GCF_004324835.1 Dendronephthya gigantea | reverse complement strand
GACTAACTGATGCAAGGAATTTTCAAATCAAAAAAATATCATATCTCTTAGATAGGGGACAAAAAAATTTTGGATGCAAACTCCATTTTATCCTGATAATAATGTTTTATTGTTCGCTGTCCCATTTAATTCATGGTGTTGTATCATCCTATTATTCGAGTTTTGCGAAAAGCATCTGTAACTTTTGTTTTCAGCATATCAAAGACGCTTATACGGACTTTGAAACGCATCAAAATGTTTTACCGGAACCATCACATGTCAGAAAAACCCAAGCATGAAGCAAACCATGGTTTAATCAACGTCACGACGTGTTTTACGACTTCGGAAGAGAAAAGAGTCGGGTCTTTGAAGCGCATTTTTTTTTTTAGAACATAATATTTTCTATTTATCTCCACGATTTTGACTAACTGATGCAAGGAATTTTCAAATCGAAAAAATATCATATCTCTTAGATAGGGGACAAAAATATTTTGGATGCAAACTCCATTTTATCCTGACAATAATGTTTCATTGTTCGCTGTGCCATTTAATTGATGGTGTTGTATCATCATAAATATTCTAGTTTTGCGAAAAGCATCTGTAACTTTTGTGTTCAGCATATCAAAGACGATTATACGGACTTTGAAACGCATCAAAATGTTTTACCGGAACCATCATATGTCAAGAAAACCCAAGCATGAAGCAAACCATGCTTTAATCAACGTCACGACGTGTTTTACGACTTCGGAATAGAAAAGAGTCGGGTCTTTCAAGCGCAATTTATTTTTTTAGAACATAATATTTTCCATTTCTCTCCACGATATTGACTAACTGATGCAAGGCATTTTCAAATCGAAAAAATATCATATCTCTTAGATAGGGGACAGAGATATTTTGGATACAAACTCCATTTTATCCTGATAATAATGTTTCATTGTTCGCTGTCCCATTTAATTGATGGTGTTGTATAATCCTAAATATTCTAGTTTTGCGAAAAGCATCTGTAACTTTTGTTTTCAGCATATCAAAGACGATTATACGGACTTTGAAACGCATCAAAATGTTTTACCGGAACCATCATATGTCAGGTAAACCCAAGCATGAAGCAAACCATGCTTTAGTGAACGTCACGACGTGTTTTACGACTTCGGAAGAGAAAAGAGTCGGGTCTTTCAAGCACAATTTAGTTTTTTAGAACATAATATTTTCCATTTCTCTCCACGATATTGACTAACTGATGCAAGGCATTTTCAAACCGAAAAAATATCATATCTCTTAGAAAGGGGACAAATATATTTTGGATGCAAACTCCATTTTATCCTGATAATAATGTTTCATTGTTCGCTGTCCCATTTAATTGATGGTGTTGTATCATCCTAAATATTCTAGTTTTGCGAAAAGCATCTGTAACTTTTGTTTTCAGCATATCAAAGACGATTATACGGTCTTTGAAACGCATCAAAATGTTTTACCGGAACCATCATAATTATGTCAGAAAACCCAAGCATGAAGCAAACCATGCTTTAATCAACGTCACGACGTGTTTTACGACTTCGGAAGAAAAAAGAGTCGAGTCTTTCAAGCGCATTTTATTTTTTTAGAACATAATATTTTCCATTTAATTTCTTTCCACTATTTTAACTAACTGATGCAAGGCATTTTCAAATCGAAAAAATATCATATCTTTTAGATAGGGGACAAAAATCTTTTGGATGCAAACTCCATTTTATCCTGATAATAATGTTTCATTGTTCGCTGTCCCATTTAATTGATGGTGTTGTATCATCCTAAATATTCTAGTTTTTTGCGAAAAGCATCTGTAACTTTTTTTTTCAGCATAACAAAGACGATTATACGGACTTTGAAACGCATCAAAATGTTTTACCGGAACCAACATATGTCAGGAAAACCCAAGCATGAAGCAAACCATGCTTTAGTCAACGTCACGACGTGTTTTACGACTTCGGAAGAGAAAAGAGTCGGGTCTTTCAAGCGCAATTTTTTTTTTCAGAACATAATATTTTCCATTTCTCTCCAGGATATTGACTAACTGATGCAAGGCATTTTCAAATCGAAAAAATACATATCTCTTAGATAGGGGACAAAAATATTTTGGATGCAAACTCAATTTTATCCTGATAATAATGTTTCATTGTTCGCTGTTCCATTTAATTGATGATGTTGTATCATCCTAAATATTCTAGTTTTTCGAAAAACATCTGTAATTTTCGTTTTCAGCATATCAAAGACGATTATACGGACTTTGAAACGCAGGAGGCAAGCAGGAAGCAAACCATGCTTTAATCGACGTCACGACCTGTTTTACGACTTCGGAAGAGAAAAGAGTCGAGTCTTTCAAGCGCAATTTATTTTTTTAGAACATAATGTTTTCCATTTAATTTCTCTCCACTATATTGACTTACTGATGCAAGGCATTTTAAAATCGAAAAAATATCATATCTCTTAGATAGGGGACAAAAATATTGTGGATGCAAACTGTATTTTATCCTGATAATAATGTTTCATTGTTCGCTGTCCCATTTAATTGATGGTGTTGTATCATCCTAAATATTCTAGTTTTGCGAAAAGCATATGTAACTTTTGTTTTCAGCATAACAAAGACGATTATACGGACTTTGAAACGCATCAAAATGTTTTACCGGAACTAACATATGTCAGGAAAACCCAAGCATGAAGCAAACCATGCTTTAGTCAACGTTACGACGTGTTTTACGACTTCGGAAGAGAAAAGAGTCGGGTCTTTCAAGCGCAATTTATTTTTTAGAACATAATATTTTCCATTTCTCTCCACGATATTGACTAACTGATGCAAGGCATTTTCAAATCGAAAAAATATCATATCTCTTAGATAGGGGACAAAAATATTTTGGATACAAACTCCATTTTATCCTGATAATAATGTTTCATTGTTCGCTGTCCCATTTAATTGATGGTGTTGTATCATCCTAAATATCCTAGTTTTGCGAAAAGCATCTGTAACTTTGTTTTCAGCATATCAAAGACGATTATACGGACTTTGAAACGCATCAAAATGTTTTACCGGAACCATCATATGTCAGGAAAACCCAAGCATGAAGCAAACCATGCTTTAATCAACGTCACGACGTGTTTTACGACTTCGGAAGAGAAAAGAGTCGGGTCTTTCAAGCGCAATTTATTTTTTCAGAACATAATATTTTCCATTTCTCTCCAGGATATTGACTAACTGATGCAAGGCATTTTCAAATCGAAAAATATCATATCTCTTAGATAGGGGACAAAAATATTTTGGATGCAAACTCCATTTTATCCTGATAATAATGTTTCATTGTTCGCTGTCCCATTTAATTGATGGTGTTGTATCATCCTAAATATCTAGTTTTGCAAAAAGCATCTGTAACTTTTGTTTTCAGCATATCAAAGACGATTATACGGACTTTGAAACGCATCAAAATGTTTTACCGGAACCCATATGTCAGGAAAACCCAAGCATGAAGCAAACCATGCTTTAATCAACGTCACGACGTGTTTTACGACTTCGGAAGAGAAAAGAGTTGGGTCTTTCAAGCAATTTATTTTTTTAGACATAATATTTTCCATTTCTCTCCACGATATTGACTAACTATGCAAGAGCATTTTCAAATCGAAAAAATATCATATCTCTTAGATAGGGGACAAATATTTTGACACAAACTCCATTTTATCCTGATAATAATGTTTCATTGTTCGCTGTCCATTTAATTGATGGTGTTGTATCATCCTAAATATTCTATTTTGAAAAGCATCTGTAACTTTTGTTTTCAGCATATCAAAGACGATTATACGGACTTTTAAACCATCAAAATGTTTTACCGGAAATCATATGTCAGGAAAACCCAAGCATGAAGCAAACCAGCTTTAGTCAACGTCACGACTGTTTTACGACTTCGGAAGAGAAAAGAGTCGGGTCATTCAAGCGAATCTATTTTTTTAGAACATAATATTTTCCTTTCTCTCCACGATATTGACTAACTGATGCAAGCATTTTCAAATCGAAAAATATCATATCTCTTAGATAGGGGACAAAATATTTTGGATGCAAACTCCATTTTATCCTGTAATAATGTTTCATTGTTCGCTGTCCCATTTAATTGATGGTGTTGTATCATCATAAATATTCTAGCTTTGCGAAAAGCATCTGTAACTTTTGTTTTCAGCATATCAAAGACGATTATACGGACTTTAAACGCATTAAAATTTTTACTGGAACCATCATATGTCAGGAAAACCCAAGCATGAAGCAAACCATGCTTTAGTCAACGTCAGGACGTGTTTAAGACTTCGGAAGAGAAAAGAGACGGGTCTTTCAAGCACAATTTAGTTTTTTAGAACATAATATTTTCCATTTCTCTCCACGATATTGACTAACTGATGCAAGGCATTTTCAAATCGAAAAAATATCATATCTCTTAGATAGGGGACAGAGATATTTTAGATACAAACTCCATTTTATCCTGATAATAATGTTTCATTGTTCGCTGTCCCATTTAATTGATGGTGTTGTATCATCCTAAATATTCTAGTTTTGCGAAAAGCATCTGTAACTTTTGTTTTCAGCATATCAAAGACGATTATACGGACTTTGAAACGCATCAAAATGTTTTACCGGAACCATCATATGTCAGGAAAACCCAAGCATGAAGCAAACCATGCTTTAGTCAACGTCACGACGTGTTTTACGACTTCGGAAGAGAAAAGAGTCGGGTCTTTCAAGCGAATTTATTTTTTAGAACATAATATTTTCCATTTCTCTCCACGATATTGACTAACTGATGCAAGCTTTTTCAAATCGAAAAATATCATATCTCTTAGATAGGGGACAAAAATATTTTGGATGCAAACTCCATTTTATCCTGGTAATAATGTTTCATTGTTCGCTGTCCCATTTAATTGATGGTGTTGTATCATCCTAAATATTCTAGTTTTCCAAAAAGCATCTGTAACTTTTGTTTCAGCATATCAAAGACGATTATACGGACTTTGAAACGCATCAAAATGTTTTACGGAACCATCATATGCAGGAAAATCCCAAGCATGAAGCAAACCATGCTTTAGTCAACATCAGGACGTGTTTTAAGACTTCGGAAGAGAAAAGAGACGGGTCTTTCAAGCACAATTTAGTTTTTTAGAACATAATATTTTCCAATTCTCTCCAAGATATTGACTAACTGATGCAAGGCATTTTCAAATCGAAAAAATATCATATCTCTTAGATAGGGGACAAAAAAATTTTGGATACAAACTCCATTTTATCCTGATAATAATGTTTCATTGTTCGCTGTCCCATTTAATTGATGGTGTTGTATCATCCTAAATATTCTAGTTTGGCGAAAAGCATCTGTAACTTTTGTTTTCAGCATATCAAAGACGATTATACGGACTTTGAAACGCATCAAAATGTTTTACCGGAACCATCATATGTCAGGAAAACCCAAGCATGAAGCAAACCATGCTTTAGTCAACGTCACGACGTGTTTTACGACTTCGGAAGAGAAAAGTTTCGGGTCTTTCAAGCGCAATTTAGTTTTTTAGAACATAATATTTTCCAATTCTCTCCACGATATTGACTAACTGATGCAAGGTATTTTCAAATCGAAAAAATATCATATCTCTTAGATAGGGGACAAAAATATTTTGGATGCAAACTCCATTTTATCCTGATAATAATGTTTCATTGTTCGCTGTGCCATTTAATTGATAATGTTGTATCATCCTAAATATTCTAGTTTTGCGAAAAGCATCTGTAACTTTTGTGTTCAGCATATCAAAGACGATTATACGGACTTTGAAACGCATCAAAATGTTTTACCGGAACCATCATATGTCAGGAAAACCCAAGCATGAAGCAAACCATGCTTTAATCAACGTCACGACGTATTTTACGACTTCGGAAGAGAAAAGAGTCGGGTCTTTCAAGCGCATTTTATTTTTTTAGAACATAATATTTTCCATTTAATTTCTCTCCACTATATTGACTAACTGATGCAAGGCATTTTCAAATCGAAAAAATATCATATCTCTTAGATAGGGGACAAAAATCTTTTGGATGCAAACTCCATTTTATCCTGATAACAATGTTTCATTGTTCGCTGTCCCATTTAATTGATGGTGTTGTATCATCTTAAATATTCTAGTTTTGCGAAAAGCATGTGTAACTTTTGTTGTCAGCATATCAAAGACGATTATACGGACTTTGAAACGCAACAAAATGTTTTACCGGAACCATCATATGTCAGGAAAACCCAAGCATGAAGCAAACCATGCTTTAATCAACGTCACGACGTGTTTTACGACTTCGGAAGAGAAAAGAGTCGGGTCTTTCAAGCGCAATTTATTTTTTCAGAACATAATATTTTCCATTTCTCTCCAGGATATTGACTAACTGATGCAAGGCATTTTCAAATCGAAAAAATATCATATCTCTTAGATAGGGGACAAAAATATTTTGGATACAAACTCCATTTTATCCTGATAATAATGTTTCATTGTTCGCTGTCCCATTTAATTGATGGTGTTGTATCATCCTAAATATCCTAGTTTTGCAAAAAGCATCTGTAACTTTCGTTTTCAGCATATCAAAGACGATTATACGGACTTTGAAACGCATCAAAATGTTTTACCGGAACCGTCGTATGTCAGGAAAACCCAAGCATGAAGCAAACCATGCTTTAATCAACGTCACGACGTGTTTTACGACTTCGGAAGAGAAAAGAGTTGGGCTTTTCAAAAGCAATTTATTTTTTTAGAGCATAATATTTTCCATTTCTCTCCACGATATTGACTAACTTATGCAAGACATTTTCAAATCGAGAAAATATCATATCTCTTAGATAGGGACAGAGATATTTTTGACACAAACTCCATTTTATCCTGATAATAATGTTTCATTGTTCGCTGTTCCATTTAATTGATGGTGTTGTATCATCCTAAATATTCTAATTTTGCAAAAAGCATCTGTAACTTTTGTTTTCAGCATATCAAAGACGATTATACGGACTTTTAAACCCATCAAAATGTTTTACCGGAATAATCATATGTCAGGAAAACCCAAGCATGAAGCAAACCAAGCATTAGTCAACGCCACGACCTGTTTTACGACTTCGGAAGAGAAAAGAGTCGGGTCATTCAAGCGGAATCTATTTTTTTAGAACATAATATTTTCCGTTTCTCTCCAAGATGTTGACTAACTGATGCAAAGCTTTTTCAAATCGAAAAATATCATATGTCTTAGATAGGGGACAAAAATATTTTGGATGCAAACTCCATTTTATCCTGGTAATAATGTTTCATTGTTCGCTGTCCCATTTAATTGATGGTGTTGTATCATCCTAAATATTGTAGTTTTTCGAAAAGCATCTGTAACTTTTGTCTTCAGCATATCAAAGACGATTATTCGGACTTTAAACGCATTAAAATTTTTTACTGGAACCATCATATGTCAGGAAATCCCAAGCATGAAGCAAACCATGCTTTAGTCAGCATCAGGACGTGTTTTAAGACTTCGGAAGAGAAAAGAGACGGGTCTTTCAAGCACAATTTAGTTTTTTAGAACATAATATTTTCCAATTCTCTCCACGATATTGACTAACTGATGCAAGGCATTTTCAAATCGAAAAAATATCATATCTCTTAGATAGGGGACAAAAATATTTTGGATACAAACTCCATTTTATCCTGATAATAATGTTTCATTGTTCGCTGTCCCATTTAATTGATGGTGTTGTATCATCCTAAATATTCTAGTTTTGCGAAAAGCATCTGTAACTTTTGTTTTCAGCATATCAAAGACGATTATACGGACTTTGAAACGCATCAAAATGTTTTACCGGAACCATCATATGTCAGGAAAACCCAAGCATGAAGCAAACCATGCTTTCGTCAACGTCACGACGTGTTTTACGACTTCGGAAGAGAAAAGAGTCGGGTCATTCAAGCGTAATCTAATTTTTTTAAGACATAATATTTTCCGTTTTCTCTCCACGATATTGATAACGATGCAAAGCTTTTTTCAAATCGAAAAAATATATCTCTTATATAGGGGACAAAAATATTTTGGATGCAAACTCCATTTTATCCTGGTAATAATGTTTCATTGTTCGCTGTCCCATTTAATTGATGGTGTTGTATCAACCTAAATATTCTAGTTTTCCAAAAAGCATCTGTAACTTTTGTCTTCAGCATATCAAAGACGATTATTCGGACTTTAAACGCATCAAAATGTTTTACTGGAACCACCATATGTCAGGAAATCCCAAGCATGAAGCAAACCATGCTTTAGTCAACATCAGGACGTGTTTTAAGACTTCGGAAGAGAAAAGAGACGGGTCTTTCAAGCACAATTTAGTTTTTTAGAACATAATATTTCCATTCTCTCCAAGATATTGACTAACTGATGCAAGGCATTTTCAATCGAAAAATATCATATCTCTTAGATAGGGCAAAAAATTTTGGATACAAACTCATTATCCTGATAATAAGTTTATTGTTCGCTGTCCCATTTAATTGATGGTGTTGTATCATCTAAATATTCTAGTTTGGCGAAAAGCATCTGTAACTTTGTTTTCAGCATATAAAGACGATTATACGGACTTTGAAACGCATCAAAATGTTTTACGGAACCATCATATGTCAGGAAAACCCAAGCATGAAGCAAACCATGCTTTAGTCAACGTCACGACGTGTTTTACGACTTCGGAAGAGAAAAGTTTCGGGTCTTTCAAGCGCATTTAGTTTTTTAGAACATAATATTTTCCATTCTCTCCACGATATGACTAACTGATGCAAGGTATTTCAAATCGAAAAAATATCATATCTCTTAGATAGGGGACAAAAATATTTTGGATGCAAACTCCATTTTATCCTGATAATAATGTTTCATTGTTCGCTGTGCCATTTAATTGATAATGTTGTATCATCCTAAATATTCTAGTTTGCGAAAAGCATCTGTAACTTTGTGTTCAGCATATCAAGACGATTAACGGACTTTGAAACGCATCAAAATGTTTTACGAACCATCATATGTCAGGAAAACCCAAGCATGAAGCAAACCATGCTTTAATCAACGTCACGACGTATTTTACGACTTCGGAAGAGAAAAGAGTCGGGTCTTTCAAGCGCATTTTATTTTTTTAGAACATAATATTTTCCATTTAATTTCTCTCCACTATATTGACTAACTGATGCAAGGCATTTTCAAATCGAAAAAATATCATATCTCTTAGATAGGGGACAAAAATCTTTTGGATGCAAACTCCATTTTATCCTGATAACAATGTTTCATTGTTCGCTGTCCCATTTAATTGATGGTGTTGTATCATCTTAAATATTCTAGTTTTGCGAAAAGCATGTGTAACTTTTGTTGTCAGCATATCAAAGACGATTATACGGACTTTGAAACGCAACAAAATGTTTTACCGGAACCATCATATGTCAGGAAAACCCAAACATTAAGCAAACCATGCTTTAATCAACGTCACGAGGTGTTTTACGACTTCGGAAGAGAAAAGAATCGGGTCATTCAAGCGCAATTTATTTTTTTAGAACATAATATTTTTCGTTTCTCTCCACGATATCGACTAACTGATGCAAAGCATTTTCAAATCGAAAAATATCATATCTCTTAGAAAGGGGACAAATATATTTTAGATGCAAACTCCATTTTATCCTGATAATAATGTTTCATTGTTCGCTGTCCCATTTAATTGATGGTGTTGTATCATCCTAAATATTCTAGTTTTGCGAAAAGCATCTGTAACTTTTGTTTTCAGCATATCAAAGACGATTATACGGACTTTGAAACGCATCAAAATGTTTCACAGGAACCATCATAATTATGTCAGGAAAACCCAAGCATGAAGCAAACCATGCTTTCGTCAACATCACGACGTGTTTTACGACTTCGGAAGAGAAAAGAGTCGGGTCATTCAAGCGTAATCTAATTTTTTAGAACATAATATTTTCCGTTTCTCTCCACGATATTGACTAACTGATGCAAAGCTTTTTTAAATCGAAAAATATCATATCTCTTAGATAGGGGACAAAAATATTTTGGATGCAAACTCCATTTTATCCTGGTAATAATGTTTCATTGTTCGCTGTCCCATTTAATTGATGGTGTTGTATCATCCTAAATATTCTAGTTTTGCGAAAAGCATCTGTAACTTTTGTCTTCAGCATATCAAGGACGATTATACGGACTTTGAAACGCATCAAAATGTTTTACTGGAACCATCACATGTCAGGAAAATCCAAGCATGAAGCAAACCATGCTTTAGTCAACGTCAGGACGTGTTTTACGACTTCGGAAGAGAAAAGAGTCGGGTCTTTCAAGCACAATTTAGTTTTTTAGAACATAATATTTTCCATTTAATTTCTCTCCACAATATTGACTAATTGATGCAAGGCATTTTCAAATCGAAAAAAGATCATATCTCTTAGAAAGGGGACAAATATATTTTGGATGCAAACTCCATTTTATCCTGATAATAATGTTTCATTGTTCGCTGTCCCATTTAATTGATGGTGTTGTATCATCCTAAATATTCTAGTTTTGCGAAAAGCATCTGTAATTTTTTTGTCAGCATATCAAAGACGATTATACGGAATTTGAAACGCATCAAATTGTTTTACCGGAACCATCATATGTCAGGAAAACCCAAGCATGAAGCAAACCATGCTTTAGTAAACGTCACGACGTGTTTTACGACTTCGGAATAGAAAAGAGTCGGGTCTTTCAAGCGCAATTTATTTTTTTAGAACATAATATTTTCCATTTCTCTCCACGATATTGACTAACTGATGCAAGGCATTTTCAAATCGAAAAAATATCATATCTCTTAGATAGGGGACAAATTTATTTTTCGATGCAAACTCCATTTTATCCTGATAATAATGTTTCATTGTTCGCTGTGCCATTTAATTGATAATGTTGTATCATCCTAAATATTCTAGTTTTGCGAAAAGCATCTGTAACTTTTGTGTTCAGCATATCAAAGACGATTATACGGACTTTGAAACGCATCAAAATGTTTTACCGGAACCATCATATGTCAGGAAAACCCAAGCATGAAGCAAACCATGCTTTAACCCTATATTATCCAAAGTGCTTTATAGTGGCCTAAAAATTATTTATTCATGTTACCTCACTATTCTGGACCAAATAACAAGATAATAAAAAAATTTATTTTACCCTTTTTTCTAGAAATTCTATGATGTAGCATATTTGCTACATCGGCTAATAACATAACAGCTTATAAGAATAACTTTCAGTCCAGTAAATCTTAAAATACCCTGTTCTTTCAATACAAAGTCAGGTATTAACTATGGTTTAACTCAGTTGGTAGAGATATACTATGTTCTCCTATTTACTATGATAGGCAAGGAAACAATTACGATTTTTGTTCAGGCATAAATGAACCTTGCACTTCACACATTTGACAAATGCAAATCCCTCTGGACAATTCCGACACCGCTGCCTTTTGTCCTCATAGCTGGGCATATGGCCAACACCATCAAACCGAACATCAGTTACAGGTGCTGGGTTCACCTCTTTCTTTTCTTGCTCAAACATCGAGTGATCGACGCCCACGTTGGGACTTTTTTACATTGCATAAGGCTGCAGCAACCATAGCTTGAAATTTCCTCAAGGGCATTACGCGAACATCTAAGGCTTTGCAATCTCTTCTGTACAGGAGCCATGCATTCACCAGAGCAATGGTTAGGGTGTGGTAAAAGATATAGAGATACCATCGCTTGCTTCGAAGTTGATACTTGTAAAGTGTGCACAACATGTCCATGAGATCAACTCCACCCATTGATTTGTTGTAAACCCCGATAAGAGATGGACGTTCAACATTGACATGCTCCTTTTTTGACCTATCATATCTTCGCACAGAATCAACTTCTTCAGCTCCAATATAGGACGATATCATAGTGACACACTTGTTATCAAACCAACGAACTAATGACAAATTTTTTGTTGTCTCAACAACGCTGTCATGTGCTCCTCTACTTCCTTTTTCAATTCTTTCTCTGACTTCAGTGGAGCTCCATGAAGGCGATTGCTATTGATGGTGCAACATAATGCAAACCTCGCTTTTCCAATTCACTCACCATAGCGAAATTTGAAAAGAAGTTGTCAGCAAATACCTATAATGTAATTTATCTCAATTTTTACAATATGCTATAACAGTCGCCCCAAGCTAGGTTTATTTACTTTGAGTAAAATCAAGCAAACAGAAAATATCAGGGAGTTACAATTACAGGCACAACTAACCTTGAAGTTTCTGTCTGATGGAAGAGCTGAAGATAATTTCAACACGACATTTCCACCCAATCCACAATCTGGAACATTATCATTATCATCCATTCCAGTGCCTTTGCCTTGATATGTCAAATACATGTAAAAAACCAGTGGATGAGCATCGGGCCCAAAGTTTGAACCCCCATTTTTTGGGCTTCTTTGGAAGGTACTGCTTAAGAATAGATCTTCTTTGAAGGCAACCATTATCTCATCAACACATTGGTTTTCTGAGGGACTTACTTCAGAAAATTTGCATTCAAATCATCAAACCATCGCCTTATCTTCCAGGCTTTATCTTTTTTTCTTCCTCTGTTACTTTTAAGTTGTCAATTATGTGCAAATATGAAGCAATCCTCTGGAATCGCTGCCTTGCCATTCATCAGCAATTGGGTGATAACGAGTATATGTCTCCCAAAAGCAACCGACTGCTGGCATTTTCACTAACCCCATATGGAAATATAGACCAATGAATGTTCTATTTCAGATGAGTTTGTTTGTAAAGTGATTCCTGCTTTCTGGTGGGCATAATTATTGGATTCCTCAGCCAAATATTCAAGCATGTTATTGGTCACAAATACTTGAAATAGTTGTAGGGTGTGTCCTCCTTTGGCTCGGGTTCAATGGCAGCATCAACAAAATCAAGATTTGAAGGTGGAATAAATCGTCTTCGCTTGTTAAAATTGTATACTTTTTTCTTCTTTGCAATAGAAGCAAGTGGCTCATCATCACTAAGTAGCTCCTCGTTAATGGCATCATCACATTCATATTCTTCATAAATACTGTTATAATTAGGCAGAGACTGTTCATATTTATTTCATCTGACTCATCATCACTGGATAATTCATCTAACTCACTATCGGAACCAGTAACAGCCTCAATAATTTCTTCAATGGTATCGTAATGATGTGGTTCCTAAGAACAGAAGCAATATTTCTGATATTTGTCAAAAATGTAGCAATATATTGTTACCAATTTACAACCTATAGTTTCTAATTCAAAGGCGTCATAGGTTTAAAACAAATTTAACTTTTATTTACAATTTTTTACAAAAAAAAGCCAGGAAAATGAGATTATTCAATATTTGTCATTCTCATTAATTTTACTCTGTGTTGACCAATGTAGCTTATGTGCTACATTGAGTTCTACTTATAAATTTCGAGTGTTAAAAGAGATGGTTTTTGAAAAAAATACCGCCCAAATGATCTTTAGAGTTCCTAATTTGAAAATATTAGCAAAGAATTAACAAATTATAACGATTGAATACTAAAATTAAATTTAGAATTACCTTGAATTCTGCCAATTCCTCCACTCCTTGAGCCGCCATTTTTAATTAATACAAAAACTTCACAACCGGGGGGGATGGAGGGTGTTATGAATATTAATGAGAAGTACATGTAGCAAATTATCTACAATGGTGTAAAAGTTGAAAAAATATTCCAAAATGAAGGCAAAATGAGCCTTGATTTTCCAGTGTAGCATATCTGCTACAAGGGATAATATAGGGTTAATCAACGTCACGACGTGTTTTACGACTTCGGAAGAGAAAAGAGTCGGGTCTTTCAAGCGCATTTTATTTTTTTAGAACATAATATTTTCCATTTAATTTCTCTCCACTATATTGACTAACTGATGCAAGGCATTTTCAAATCGAAAAAATATCATATCTCTTAGATAGCGGACAAAAATCTTTTGGATGCAAACTCCATTTTATCCTGATAATAATGTTTCATTGTTCGCTGTCCCATTTAATTGATGGTGTTGTATCATCCTAAATATTCTAGTTTTGCGAAAAGCATCTGTAACTTTTGTTTTCAGCATAACAAAGACGATTATACGGACTTTTAAACGCAACAAAATGTTTTACCGGAACCATCATATGTCAGGAAAACCCAAACATTAAGCAAACCATGCTTTAGTCAACGCCACGAGCTGTTTTACGACTTCGGAAGAGAAAAGATCGGGTCTTCAAGCGCAATTTATTTTTTTAGAACATAATATTTTTCGTTTCTCTCCACGATATCGACTAACTGATGCAAAGCATTTTCAAATCGAAAAATATCATATCTCTTAGATAGGGGACAAAAATATTTTGGATGCAAACTCCATTTTATCCTGATAATAATGTTTCATTGTTCGCTGTCCCATTTAATTGATGGTGTTGTATCATCCTAAATATTCTAGTTTTGCGAAAAGCATCTGTAACTTTTGTTTTCAGCATATCAAAGACGATTATACGGACTTTGAAACGCATCAAAATGTTTTACCGGAACCATCATATGTCAGGAAAACCCAAGCATTAAGCAAACAATGCTTTAGTCAACGCCACGACCTGTTTTACGACTTCGGAAGAAAAAAAAGTCGGGTCATTCAAGCGCAATTTATTTTTTTAGAACATAATATTTTCCGTTTAATTTCTCTCCACAATATTGACTAACTGATGATGCAAGGCATTTTCAAATCGAAAAAATATCATATATCTTAGATACGGGACAAATATATTTTGGATGCAAACTCCAATTTATCCTGATAATAATGTTTCATTGTTCGCTGTCCCACTTAATTGATGATGTTGTATCATCCTAAATATTCTAGTTTTGCGAAAAGCATCTGTAACTTTTGTTTTCAGCATATCAAAGACGATTATACGGACTTTGAAACGCATCAAAATGTTTCACAGGAACCATCATAATTATGTCAGGAAAACCCAAGCATGAAGCAAACCATGTTTAATCAACGTCACGACGTGTTTTACGACTTCGGAAGAGAAAAGAGTTGGGCTTTTCAAAAGCAATTTATTTTTTTAGAGCATAATATTTTCCATTTTTCTCCAAGATATTGACTAACTTATGCAAGGCATTTTCAAATCGAAAAAATATCATATCTCTTAGATAGGGGACAAATATATTTTTGACACAAACTCCATTTTATCCTGATAATAATGTTTCATTGTTCGCTGTCCCATTTAATTGATGGTGTTGTATCATCCTAAATATTCTAGTTTTGCGAAAAGCATCTGTAACTTTTGTTTTCAGCATATCAAAGACGATTATACGGACTTTGAAACCCATCAAAATGTTTTACTGGAATCATCATATGTCAGGAAAACCCAAACATGAAGCAAACCATGCTTTAGTCAACGCCACGACCTGTTTTACGACTTCGGACGAGAAAAGAGTCGGGTCATTCAAGCGCAATTTATTTTTTTAAAACATATTTTTTTCCGTTTCTCTCCACGATGTTGACTAACTGATGCAAAGCATTTTCAAATCGAAAAAATATCATACCTCTTAGATAGAGGACAAGAATATTTTGGATGCAAACTCCATTTTATCCTGAAAATAATGTTTCATTGTTCGCTGTCCCATTTAATTGATGGTGTTGTATCATCCTAAATATTCTAGTTTTGCGAAAAGCATCTGTAACTTTTGTCTTCAGCATATCAAAGACGATTATAAAGACTTTAAACGCATCAAAATGTTTTACTGGAACCATCATATGTCCGGAAAACCCAAGCATGAAGCAAACCATGCTTTAGTCAACGTCAGGACGTGTTTTAAGACTTCGGAAGAGAAAAGAGACGGGTCTTTCAAGCACAATTTAGTTTTTTTGAACATAATATTTTCCATTTCTTTCCATGATATTGACTAACTGATGCAAGGCATTTTCAAATCCAAAAAATATCATATCTCTTAGATAGGGGACAAAAATATTTTGGATACAAACTCCATTTTATCCTGATAATAATGTTTCATTGTTCGTTGTCCCATTTAATTGATGGTGTTGTATCATCCTAAATATTCTAGTTTTGCGAAAAGCATGTGTAACTTTTGTTTTCAGCATATCAAACACAATTATACGGACTTTGAAACGCATCAAAATGATTTACTGGAACCATCATATGTCAGGAAAACCTAAGCATGAAGCAAACCATGCTTTAGTCAACGTCTGGACGTGTTTTACGACTTCGGAAGAGAAAGGAGTTGGGTCTTTCAAGCACAATTTAGTTTTTTTGAACACAATATTTTCCATTTCTCTCCACGATATTGACTAACTGATGCAAGGCATTTTCAAATCGATAAATATCATATCTCTTAGATAGGGGACAAAGATATTTTAGATACAAACTCCATTTTATCCTGATAATAATGTTTCATTGTTCGCTGTCCCATTTAATTGATGGTGTTGTATCATCCTAAATATTCTAGTTTTGCGAAAAGCATCTGTAACTTTTGTTTTCAGCATATCAAAGACGATTATACGGACTTTGAAACGCATCAAAATGTTTTACCGGAACCATCATATGTCAGGAAAACCCAAGCATGAAGCAAACCATGCTTTAGTCAACGTCACGACGTGTTTTACGACTTCGGAAGAGAAAAGAGTCGGGTCTTTCAAGCACAATTTAGTTTTTTAGAACATAATATTTTCCATTTCTCTCCACGATATTGACTAACTGATGCAAGGCATTTTCAAATCGAAAAAATATCATATCTCTTAGATAGGGGACAAAAATATTTTGGATACAAACTCCATTTTATCCTGATAATAATGTTTCATTGTTCGCTGTCCCATTTAATTGATGGTGTTGTATCATCCTAAATATTCTAGTTTTGCGAAAAGCATCTGTAACTTTTGTTTTCAGCATATCAAAGACGATTATACGGACTTTGAAACGCATCAAAATGTTTTACCGGAACCATCATATGTCAGGAAAACCCAAGCATGAAGCAAACCATGCTTTAGTCAACGTCACGACGTGTTTTACGACTTCGGAAGAGAAAAGAGTCGGGTCTTTCAAGCACAATTTAGTTTTTTAGAACATAATATTTTCCATTTCTCTCCACGATATTGACTAACTGATGCAAAGCATTTTCAAATCGAAAAAATATCATATCTCTTAGATAGGGGACAAAAATATTTTGGATACAAACTCCTTTTTATCCTGATAATAATGTTTCATTGTTCGCTGTACCATTTAATTGATGGTGTTGTATCATCCTAAATATTCTAGTTTTGCGAAAAGCATCTGTAACTTTTGTTTTCAGCATATCAAGACGATTATATGGACTTTGAAAGTTATCAAAAGGTTTTACCGGAACCATCATATGTCAGGAAAACCCAAGCATTAAGCAAACCATGCTTTAGTCAAAGCCAAGACCTGTTTTACGACTTCGGAAGAGAAAAGAGTCGGGTCATTCAAGCGCAATTTATTTTTTTAAAACATAATATTTTACGTTTATCTCCACGATATTGACTAACTGATGCAAAGCATTTTCAAATCGAAAAATATCATATCTCTTAGATAGGGGACAAAAATATTTTGGATGCAAACTCCATTTTATCCTGATAATAATGTTTCATTGTTCGCTGTCCCATTTAATTGATGGTGTTGTATCATCCTAAATATTCTAGCTTTGCGAAAAGCATCTGTGACTTTTGTTTTCAGCATATCAAAGACGATTATACGGACTTTGAAACGTATCAAAATGTTTTACCGGAACCATCATATGTCAGGAAAACCCAAATATGAAGCAAACCATGCTTTAGTCAACGTCACGACTTGTTTTACGAGTTCGGAAAGGAAAAGAGTCGGGTCTTTCAAGCACAATTTAGTTTTTTAGAACATAATATTTTCCATTTCTCTCCACGATATTGACTAACTGATGCAAGGCATTTTCAAATCGAAAAAATATCATATCTCTTAGATAGGGGACAAAAATATTTTGGATGCAAACTCCATTTTATCCTGATAATAATGTTTCATAGCTCGCTGTCCCATTTAATTTATGGTGTTGTATCATCCTAAATATTCTAGTTTTGCGAAAAGCATCTGTAACTTTTGTTTTCAGCATATCAAAGACGATTATACGGACTTTGAAACGCATCAAAATGTTTTACCGGAGCTATCATATGTCAGGAAAACCCAAGCATGAAGCAAACCATGCTTTAATCAACGTCACGACCCGTTTTACGACTTCGGAAGAGAAAAGAGTTGGGCTTTTCAAAAGCAATTTATTTTTTTAGACCATAATATTTTCCATTTCTCTCCACGATATTGACTAACTGATGCAAGGCATTTTCAAATCGAAAAAATATCATATCTCTTAGATAGGGGACAAAAATATTTTGGACGCAAACTCCATTTTATCCTGATAATAATTTTTTATTGTTTGCTGTCCCATTTAATTGATGGAGTTGTATCATCCTAAATATTCTAGATTTGCGAAAAGCACCTGTAACTTTTGTTTTCAGCATATCAAAGACGATTATACGGACTTTGAAACGCATCAAAATGTTTTACCGGAACCATCATATGTCAGGAAAACCCAAGCATGAAGCAAACCATGCTTTAGTCAACGTCACGACGTGTTTTACGACTTCGGAATAGAAAAGAGTCGGGTCTTTCAAGCGCAATTTATTTTTTTAGAACATAATATTTTCCATTTCTCTCCACGATATTGACTAACTGATGCAAGGCATTTTCAAATCGAAAAAATATCATATCTCTTAGATAGGGGACAAAAATATTTTGGATGCAAACTCCATTTTATCCTGATAATAATGTTTCATTGTTCGCTGTCCCATTTAATTGATGGTGTTGTATCATCATAAATATTCTAGCTTTGCGAAAAGCATCTGTAACTTTTGTTTTCAGCATATCAAAGACGATTATACGGACTTTGAAACGCATCAAAATGTTTTACCGGAACCATCATATGTCAGGAAAACCTAAGCATGAAGCAAACCATGCTTTAGTCAACGTCACGACGTGTTTTACGACTTCGGAAGAGAAAAGAGTCGGGTCTTTCAAGCACAATTTTTTTTAGAACATAATATTTTCCATTTCTCTCCACGATATTGACTAACTGATGCAAGGCATTTTCAAATCGAAAAAATATCATATCTCTTAGATAGGGGACAAAATATTTTGGATGCAAACTCCATTTTATCCTGATAATAATGTTTCATTGTTCGCTGTCCCATTTAATTGATGGTGTTGTATCATCCTAAATATTCTAGTTTTGCGAAAAGCATCTGTAACTTTTGTTTTCAGCATATCAAAGACGATTATACGGACTTTTAAACGCATCAAAATGTTTTACCGGAACCATCATATGTCAGGAAAACCCAAGCATGAAGCAAACCATGCTTTAGTCAACGTCAGGACGTGTTTTACGACTTGGGAAGAGAAAAGAGTCGGGTCTTTCAAGCACAATTTAGTTTTTTAGAACATAATATTTTCCATTTCTCTCCACGATATTGACTAACTGATGCAAGGCATTTTCAAATCGAAAAAATATCATATCTCTTAGATAGGGGACAAAAATATTTTGGATACAAACTCCATTTTATCCTGATAATAATGTTTCATTGTTCGCTGTCCCATTTAATTGATGGTGTTGTATCATCCTAAATATTCTAGTTTTGCGAAAAGCATCTGTAACTTTTGTTTTCAGCATATCAAAGACGATTATACGGACTTTGAAACGCATCAAAATGTTTTACCGGAACCATCATATGTCAGGAAAACCCAAGCATTAAGCAAACCATGCTTTAGTCAACGTCACGACGTGTTTTACGACTTCGGAAGAGAAAAGAGTCGGGTCATTCAAGCACAATTTTTTTTTAGAACATAATATTTTCCATTTCTCTCCACGATATTGACTAACTGATGCAAGGCATTTTCAAATCGAAAAAATATCATATCTCTTAGATAGGGGACAAAAATATTTTGGATGCAAACTCCATTTTATCCTGATAATAATGTTTCATTGTTCGCTGTCCCATTTAATTGATGGTGTTGTATCATCCTAAATATTCTAGTTTTGCGAAAAGCATCTGTAACTTTTGTTTTCAGCATATCAAAGACGATTATACGGACTTTGAAACGCATCAAAATGTTTTACCGGAACCATCATATGTCAGGAAAACCCAAGCATGAAGCAAACCATGCTTTAGTCAACGTCAGGACGTGTTTTACGACTTCGGAAGAGAAAAGAGTCGGGTCTTTCAAGCACAATTTAGTTTTTTAGAACATAATATTTTCCATTTCTCTCCACGATATTGACTAACTGATGCAACGAATTTTCAAATCGAAAAAATATCATATCTCTTAGATAGGGAACAAAAATATTTTGGATGCAAACTCCATTTTATCCTGATAATAATGTTTCATTGTTCGCTGTCCCATTTAATTGATGGTGTTGTATCATCCTAAATATTCTAGTTTTGCGAAAAGCATCTGTAACTTTTGTTTTCAGCATATCAAAGACGATTATACGGACTTTGAAACGCATCAAAATATTTTACCGGAACCATCTTATGTCAGGAAAATCCAAACATGAAGCAAACCATGCTTTAATCAACGTCAGACGTGTTTTACGACTTCGGAAGGGAAAAGAGTCGGGTCTTTCAAGCACAATTTAGTTTTTTAGAACATAATATTTTCCATTTCTCTCCACGATATTGACTAACTGATGCAAGGCATTTTCAAATCGAAAAAATATCATATCTCTTAGATAGGGGACAAAAATATTTTGGATGCAAACTCCATTTTATCCTGATAATAATGTTTCATTGTTCGCTGTCCCATTTAATTGATGGTGTTGTATCATCCTAAATATTATAGTTTTGCGAAAAGCATCTGTAACTTTTGTCTTCAGCATATCAAAGACGATTATACGGACTTTGAAACGCATCAAAATATTTTACTGGAACCATCACATGTCAGGAAAACCCAAGCATGAAGCAAACCATGCTTTAGTCAACGTCACGACGTGTTTTACGACTTCGGAAGAGAAAAGAGTCGGGTCTTTCAAGCACAATTTAGTTTTTTAGAACATAATATTTTCCATTTCTCTCCACGATATTGACTAACTGATGCAAGGCATTTTCAAATCGAAAAAATATCATATCTCTTAGATAGGGGACAAAAATATTTTGGATGCAAACTCCATTTTATCCTGATAATAATTTCATTGTTCGCTGTCCCATTTAATTGATGGTGTTGTATCATCCTAAATATTCTAGTTTTGCGAAAAGCATCTGTAACTTTTGTTTTCAGCATATCAAAGACGATTATACGGACTTTGAAACGCATCAAAATGTTTTACCGGAGCCATCATATGTCAGGAAAACCCAAGCATGAAGCAAACCATGCTTTAGTCAACGTCACGACGTGTTTTACGACTTCGGAAGAGAAAAGAGTCGGGTCTTTCAAGCACAATTTATTTTTTAGAACATAATATTTTCCATTTCTCTCCACGATATTGACTAACTGATGCAAGGCATTTTCAAATCGAAAAAATATCATATCTCTTAGATAGGGGACAAAAATATTTTGGATGCAAACTCCATTTTATCCTGATAATAATGTTTCATTGTTCGCTGTCCCATTTAATGATGGTTTTGTATCATCCTAAATATTCTAGTTTTGCGAAAAGCATCTGTAACTTTTGTTTTCAGCATATCAAAGGACGATTATACGGACTTTGAAACGCATCAAAATGTTTTACCGGAACCATCATATGTCAGGAAAACCCAAGCATGAAGCAAACCATGCTTTAGTCAACCACAGACTGTTTTACGACTTCTGAAGAGAAAAGAGTCGGGTCTTTCAAGCACAATTTAGTTTTTTAGAACATAATATTTTCCATTTCTCTCCACGATATTGACTAACTGATGCAAGGCATTTTCAAATCGAAAAAATATCATATCTCTTAGATAGGGGACAAAATATTTTGGATACAAACTCCTTTTATCCTGATAATAATGTTTCATTGTTCGCTGTCCCATTTAATTGATGGTGTTGTATCATCCTAAATATTCTAGTTTTGCGAAAAGCATCTGTAACTTTTGTTTTCAGCATATCAAAGACGATTATACGGACTTTAAAACGCATTAAAATATTTTACCGGAACCATCATATGTCATGAAAACCCAAGCATGAAGCAAACCATGCTTTAATCAACGTCACGACGTGTTTTACGACTTCGGAAGAGAAAAGAGTCGGGCTTTTCAAAAGCAATTTATTTTTTTAGAACATAATTATTTCCATTTCTCTCCACGATATTGACTAACTGATGCAAGGCATTTTCAAATCGAAAAAATATCATATCTCTTACATAGGGGACAAAAATATTTTGAATGCAAACTCCATTTTATCCTGATAATAATGTTTCATTGTTCGCTGTCCCATTTAATTGATGGTGTTGTATCATCCTAAATATTCTAGATTTGCGAAAAGCATCTGTAACTTTTGTTTTCAGCATATCAAAGACGATTATACAGACTTTGAAACGCATCAAAATGTTTTACCGGAACCATCATATGTCAGGAAAACCCAAGCATGAAGCAAACCATGCTTTAGTCAACGTCACGACGTGTTTTACGACTTCGGAATAGAAAAGAGTCGGGTCTTTCAAGCGCAATTTATTTTTTTAGAACATAATATTTTCCATTTCTCTCCACGATATTGACTAACTGATGCAAGGCATTTTCAAATCGAAAAAATATCATATCTCTTAGATAGGGGACAAAAATATTTTGGATACAAACTCCATTTTATCCTGATAATAATGTTTCATTGTTCGTTGTCCCATTTAATTGATGGTGTTGTATCATCCTAAATATTCCAGTTTTGCGAAAAGCATCTGTAACTTTTGTTTTCAGCATATCAAAGACGATTATACGGACTTTGAAACGCATCAAAATGTTTTACTGGAACCATCATATGTCAGGAAAACCCAAGCATGAAGCAAACCATACTTTAGTCAACGTCAGGACGTGTTTTACGACTTCGGAAGAGAAAAGAGTCGGGTCTTTCAAGCACAATTTAGTTTTTTAGAACATAAAATTTCCATTTCTCCCCACAATATTGACCAACTGATGCAAAGCATTTTCAAATCGAAAAAATATCATATCTCTTAGATAGGGGACAAAAATATTTTGGATACAAACTCCATTTTATCCTGATAATAATTTTTTAATGTTCGCTGTCCCATTTAATTGATGGTGTTGTATCACCCTAAATATTCTAGTTTTGCGAAACGCATCTTTAACTTTTGTTTTCAGCATAAAAAAGACGATTATACGGACTTTGAAACGCATCAAAATGTTTTACCGGAGCCCTCATATGTCTAAAAACCCAAGCATGAAGCAAACCATACTTTAGTCAAATCACGACGTGTTTTACGACTTCGGAGAAAGAGTCGGGTCTTTCAAGCACAATTTAGTTTTTTAGAACAAAAATTTTCCATTTCTCTCCACGATATTGACTAACTGATGAAAGGCATTTTCAAATCGAAAAATATCATATCTCTTAGATAGGGGACAAAATATTTTGGATGCAAACTCCATTTTATCCTGATAATAATGTTTCATTGTTCGCTGTCCCATTTAATTGATGGTGTTGTATCATCCTAAATATTCTAGTTTTGCTAAAAGCATCTGTAACTTTTGTTTTCAGAATCTCAAAGACGATTATACGGATTTGAAACGCATCAAAATTTTTTACCGGAACCATCATATGTCAGGAAAACCCAAACATGAAGCAAACCATGCTTTAGTCAACGTCACGACGTGTTTTACGACTTCGGAAGGGAAAAGAGTCGGGTCTTTCAAGCACAGTTTAGTTTTTTAGAACATAATATTTTCCAATTCTCTCCACGATATTGACTAACGGATGCAAGGCATTTTCAAATCGAAAAAATATCATATCTCTTAGATAGGGGACAAAATATTTTGGATGCAAACTCCATTTTATCCTGATAATAATGTTTCATTGTTCGCTGTCCCATTTAATTGATGGTGTTGTATCATCCTAAATATTCTAGTTTTGCGAAAAGCATCTGTAACTTTTGTCTTCAGCATATCAAAGACGATTATACGGACTTTGAAACGCATCAAAATGTTTTACCGGAGCCATCATATGTCAGGAAAACCTAAGCATGAAGCAAACCATGCTTTAGTCAACGTCACGACGTGTTTTACGACTTCGGAATAGAAAAGAGTCGGGTCTTTCAAGCGCAATTTATTTTTTTAGAACATAATATTTTCCATTTCTCTCCACGATATTGACTAACTGATGCAAGGCATTTTCAAATCGAAAAAATATCATATCTCTTAGATAGGGGACAAAAATATTTTGGATACAAACTCCATTTTATCCTGATAATAATGTTTCATTGTTCGTTGTCCCATTTAATTGATGGTGTTGTATCATCCTAAATATTCTAGTTTTGCGAAAAGCATGTGTAACTTTTGTTTTCAGCATATCAAGGACGATTATACGGACTTTGAAAGGCATCAAAAGGTTTTACCGGAACCATCATATGTCAGGAAAACCTAAGCATTAAGCAAACCATGCTTTAGTCAACGTCACGACGTGTTTTACGACTTCGGAAGAGAAAAGAGTCGGGTCTTTCAAGCACAATTTAGTTTTTTGGAACATAATATTTTCCATTTCTCTCCACGATATTGACTAACTGATGCAAGGCATTTTCATATGGAAAAAAATCATATCTCTTAGATAAGGGACAAAAATATTTTGGATGCAAACTCCATTTTATCCTGATAATAATGTTTCATTGTTCGCTGTCCCATTTAATTCATGGTGTTGTATCATCCTAATATTCGAGTCTTGCGAAAAGCATCTGTAACTTTTGTTTTCAGCATATCAAAGACGATTATACGGACTTTGAAACGCATCAAAATGTTTTACCGGAACCATCAAATGTCAGGAAAACCCAAGCATGAAGCAAACCATGCTTTATCAACGTCAGACGTGTTTTACGACTTCGGAAGAGAAAAGAGTGGGTCTTTCAATCGCAATTTATTTTTTCAGAACATAATATTTTCCATTTATCTCCACGATTTTGACTAACTGATGCAAGGCATTTTCAAATCGAAAAAATATCATATCTCTTAGATAGGGGACAGAGATATTTTGGATACAAACTCCATTTTATCCTGATAATAATGTTTCATTGTTCGCTGTCCCATTTAATTGATGGTGTTGTATCATCCTAAATATTCTAGTTTTGCGAAAAGCATCTGTAACTTTTGTTTTCAGCATATCAAAGACGATTATACGGACTTTGAAACGCATCAAAATGTTTTACCGGAACCATCATATGTCAGGAAAACCCAAGCATGAAGCAAACCATGCTTTAGTCAACGTCACGACGTGTTTTACGACTTCGGAAGAGAAAAGAGTCGGGTCTTTCAAGCACAATTTAGTTTTTTAGAACATAATATTTTCCATTTCTCTCCACGATATTAACTAACTGATGCAAGGCATTTTCAAATCGAAAAAATATCATATCTCTTAGATAGGGGACAAAAATATTTTGGATACAAACTCCATTTTATCCTGATAATAATGTTTCATTGTTCGTTGTCCCATTTAATTGATGGTGTTGTATCATCCTAAATATTCTAGTTTTGCGAAAAGCTGTAACTTTTGTTTTCAGCATATCAAGGACGATTATACGGACTTTGAAACGCATCAAAAGGTTTTACCGGAACCATCATATGTCAGGAAAACCCAAGCATTAAGCAAACCATGCTTTAGTCAAGACCAAGACCTGTTTTACGACTTCTGAAGAGAAAAGAGTCGGGTCATTCAAGCGCAATTTATTTTTTTAGAACATAATATTTTACGTTTCTCTCCACGATATTGACTAACTGATGCAAAGCATTTTCAAATCGAAAAATATCATATCTCTTAGATAGGGGACAAAAATATTTTGGATGCAAACTCCAGTTTATCGTGATAATAATGTTTCATTGTTCGCTGTCCCATTTAATTGATGGTGTTGTATCATCCTAAATATTCTAGTTTTGCGAAAAGCATCTGTAACTTTTGTTTTCAGCATATCAAAGACGATTATACGGACTTTGAAACGCATCAAAATGTTTTACTGGAACCATCATATGTCAGGAAAACCCAAGCATGAAGCAAACCATGCTTTAGTCAACGTCAGGACGTGTTTTACGACTTCGGAAGAGAAAAGAGTCGGGTCTTTCAAGCACAATTTTTTTAGAAATAATTTCCATTTCTCTCCACGATATTGACTAACTGATGCAAGGCATTTTCAAATCGAAAAAATATCATATCTCTTAGATAGGGGACAGAAAGATATTTTAGATACAAACTCCATTTTATCCTGATAATAATGTTTCATTGTTCGCTGTCCCATTTAATTGATGGTGTTGTATCATCCTAAATATTCTAGTTTTGCGAAAAGCATCTGTAACTTTTGTTTTCAGCATATCAAAGACGATTATACGGACTTTGAAACACATCAAAATGTTTTACCGGAACCATCATATGTCAGGAAAACCCAAGCATGAAGCAAACCATGCTTTAGTCAACGTCACGACGTGTTTTACGACTTCGGAAGAGAAAAGAGTCGGGTCTTTCAAGCACAATTTAGTTTTTTAGAACATAATATTTTCCATTTCTCTCCACGATATTGACTAACTGATGCAAGGCATTTTCAAATCGAAAAAATATCATATCTCTTAGATAGGGGACAAAAATATTTTGGATACAAACTCCTTTTTATCCTGATAATAATGTTTCATTGTTCGCTTTACCATTTAATTGATGGTGTTGTATCATCCTAAATATTCTAGTTTTGCGAAAAGCATCTGTAACTTTTGTTTTCAGCATATCAAGGACGATTATACGGACTTTGAAACGCTTCAAAATGTTTTACCGGAACCATCATATGTCAGGAAAACCCAAGCATGAAGCAAACCATGCTTTAGTCAAGGCCAAGACCTGTTTTACGACTTCTGAAGAGAAAAGAGTCGGGTCTTTCAAGCACAATTTAGTTTTTTAGAACATAATATTTTCCATTTCTCTCCACGATATTGACTAACTGATGCAAGGCATTTTCAAATCGAAAAAATATCATATCTCTTAGATAGGGTACAAAAATATTTTGGATACAAACTCCTTTTTATCCTGATAATAATGTTTCATTGTTCGCTGTACCATTTAATTGATGGTGTTGTATCATCCTAAATATTCTAGTTTTGCGAAAAGCATCTGTAACTTTTGTTTTCAGCATATCAAGGACGATTATATGGACTTTGAAAGGCATCAAAAGGTTTTACCGGAACCATCATATGTCAGGAAAACCCAAGCATGAAGCAAACCATGCTTTAGTCAAGGCCAAGACCTGTTTTACGACTTCTGAAGAGAAAAGAATCGGGTCTTTCAAGCACAATTTAGTTTTTTAGAACATAATATTTTCCATTTCTCTCCACGATATTGACTAACTGATGCAAGGCATTTTCAAATCGAAAAAATATCATATCTCTTAGATAGGGGACAAAAATATTTTGGATACAAACTCCATTTTATCCTGATAATAATGTTTCATTGTTCGTTGTCCCATTTAATTGATGGTGTTGTATCATCCTAAATATTCCAGTTTTGCGAAAAGCATCTGTAACTTTTGTTTTCAGCATATCAAAGACGATTATACGGAATTTGAAACGCATCAAAATATTTTACCGGAAACATCATAAGTCAGGAAAATCCAAACATGAAGCAAACCATGCTTTAATCAACGTCACGACGTGTTTTACGACTTCGGAAGAGAAAAGAGTCGGGCTTTTCAAAAGCAATTTATTTTTTTAGAGCATAATATTTTCCATTTCTCTCCAGGATATTGACTAACTGATGCAAGGCATTTTCAAATCGAAAAAATCATATCTCTTAGATAGGGGACAAAAATATTTTGGATGCAAACTCCATTTTATCCTGATAATAATGTTTCATTGTTTGCTGTCCCATTTAATTGATGGTGTTGTATCATCCTAAATATTCTAGATTTGCGAAAAGCATCTGTAACTTTTGTTTTCAGCATATCAAAGACGATTATACGGACTTTGAAACGCATCAAAATGTTTTACTGGAACCATCATATGTCAGGAAAACCCAAGCATGAAGCAAACCATGCTTTATTCAACGTCAGGACGTGTTTTACGACTTCGGAAGAGAAAAGAGTCGGGTCTTTCAAGTGCAATTTAGTTTTTTAGAACATAATATTTTCCATTTCTCTCCATGATATTGACTAACTGATGCAAAGCATTTTCAAATCGAAAAAATATCATATCTCTTAGATAGGGGACAAAAATATTTTGGATACAAACTCCATTTTATCCTGATAATAATGTTTCATTGTTCGCTGTCCCATTTAATTGATGGTGTTGTATCATCCTAAATATTCTAGTTTTGCGAAAAGCATCTGTAACTTTTGTTTTCAGCATATCAAGGACGATTATACGGACTTTGAAACGCATCAAAATGTTTTACCGGAACCATCATATGTCAGGAAAACCTAAGCATTAAGCAAACCATGCTTTAGTCAACGTCAGGACGTGTTTTACGACTTCGGAAGAGAAAAGAGTCGGGTCTTTCAAGCGCAATTTAGTTTTTTAGAACATAATATTTTCCATTTCTCTCCACGATATTGACTAACTGATGCAAAGCATTTTCAAATCAAAAAAATATCATATCTTTTAGATAGGGGACAAAAATATTTTGGATACAAACTCCATTTTTTCCTGATAATAATGTTTCATTGTTCGCTGTCCCATTTAATTGATGGTGTTGTATCATCCTAAATATTCTAGTTTTGCGAAAAGCATCTGTAACTTTTGTTTTCAGCATATCAAAGACGATTATACGGACTTTGAAACGCATCAAAATGTTTTACCGGAACCATCATATGTCAGGAAAACCAAGCATAAGCAAACCATGCTTTAGTCAACGTCACGACGTGTTTTACGACTTCGGAAGAGAAAAGAGTCGGGTCTTTCAAGCACAATTTAGTTTTTTGGAACATAATATTTTCCATTTCTCTCCACGATATTGACTAACTGATGCAAGGCATTTTCATATGGAAAAAAATCATATCTCTTAGATAAGGGACAAAAATATTTTGGATGCAAACTCCATTTTATCCTGATAATAATGTTTCATTGTTCGCTGTCCCATTTAATTCATGGTGTTGTATCATCCCAATATTCGAGTTTTGCGAAAAGCATCTGTAACTTTTGTTTTCAGCATATCAAAGACGAGTATACGGACTTTGAAACGCATCAAAATGTTTTACCGGAACCATCATATGTCAGGAAAACCCAAGCATGAAGCAAACCATGCTTTAGTCAAAGTCAAGACGTGTTTTACGACTTCGGAAGAGAAAAGAGTCGGGTCTTTCAAGCACAATTTAGTTTTTTAGAACATAATATTTTCCATTTCTCTCCACGATATTGACTAACTGATGCAAGGCATTTTCAAATCGAAAAAATATCATATCTATTAGATAGGGGACAAAAATATTTTGGATATAAACTCCATTTTATCCTGATAATAATGTTTCATTGTTCGTTGTCCCATTTAATTGATGGTGTTGTATCATCGTAAATATTCTAGTTTTGCGAAAAGCATTTGTAACTTTTGTTTTCAGCATATCAAAGACGATTATACGGACTTTGAAACGCATCAAAATGTTTTACTGGAACCATCATATGTCAGGAAAACATAAGCATGAAGCAAACCATGCTTTAGTCAACGTCAGGAGGTTTTACGACTTCGGAAGAGAAAAGAGTCGGGTCTTTCAAGCACAATTTATTTTTTTAGAACATAATATTTTCCATTTCTCTCCACGATATTGACTAAATGATGCAAGGCTTTTCAAATCGAAAAAATATCATATCTCTTAGATAGGGGACAGAGATATTTTGGATACAAACTCCATTTTTTCCTGATAATAATGTTTCATTGTTCGCTGTCCCATTTAATTTATGGTGTTGTATCATCCTAAATATTCTAGTTTTGCGAAAAGCATCTGTAACTTTTGTTTTCAGCATATCAAAGACGATTATACGGACTTTGAAACGCATCAAAATGTTTTACCGGAACCATCATATGTCAGGTAAACCCAAGCATGAAGCAAACCATGCTTTAGTCAACGTCACGACGTGTTTTACGACTTCGGAAGAGAAAAGAGTTGGGTCTTTCAAGCACAATTTAGTTTTTTAGAACATAATATTTTCCATTTCTCTCCACGATATTGACTAACTGATGCAAGGCATTTTCAAATCGAAAAAATATCATATCTCTTAGATAGGGGACAAAAATATTTTGGATACAAACTCCATTTTATCCTGATAATAATGTTTCATTGTTCGCTGTCCCATTTAATTGATGGTGTTGTATCATCCTAAATATTCTAGTTTTGCGAAAAGCATCTGTAACTTTTGTTTTAAGCATATCAAGGACGATTATTCGGACTTTAAACGCATCAAAATGTTTTACCGGAACCATCATAATTATGTCAGAAAACCCAAGCATGAAGCAAACCATGCTTTAATCAACGTCAAGACGTGTTTTACGACTTCGGAAGAAAAAAGAGTCGAGTCTTTCAAGCGCATTTTATTTTTTTAGAACATAATATTTTCCATTTAATTTCTTTCCACTATTTTAACTAACTGATGCAAGGCATTTTCAAATCGAAAAAATATCATATCTTTTAGATAGGGGACAAAAATCTTTTGGATGCAAACTCCATTTTATCCTGATAATAATGTTTCATTGTTCGCTGTCCCATTTAATTGATGGTGTTGTATCATCCTAAATATTCTAGTTTTTTGCGAAAAGCATCTGTAACTTTTTTTTTTAGCATAACAAAGACGATTATACGGACTTTGAAACGCATCAAAATGTTTTACCGGAACTATCATATGTCAGGAAAACCCAAGCATTAAGCAAACCATGCTTTAGTCAACGCCACGACCTGTTTTACGACTTCGGAAGAGAAAAGAGTCGGGTCTTTCAAGCACAATTTAGTTTTTTGGAACATAATATTTTCCATTTCTCTCCACGATATTGACTAACTGATGCAAGGCATTTTCAAATCGAAAAAATACATATCTCTTAGATAGGGGACAAAAATATTTTGGATGCAAACTCCATTTTATCCTGATAATAATGTTTCATTGTTCGCTGTCCCATTTAATTCATGGTGTTGTATCATCCCAATATTCGAGTTTTGCGAAAAGCATCTGTAACTTTTGTTTTCAGCATATCAAAGACGATTATACGGACTTTGAAACGCATCAAAATGTTTTACCGGAACCATCACATGTCAGGAAAACCCAAGCATGAAGCAAACCATGCTTTAATCAACGTCATGACGTGTTTTACGACTTCGGAAGAGAAAAGAGTGGGGTCTTTCAATCGCAATTTATTTTTTCAGAACATAATATTTTCCATTTATCTCCACGATTTTGACTAACTTATGCAAGGCATTTTCAAATCGAAAAAATATCATATCTCTTAGATAGGGGACAAAACTATTTTGGATGCAAACTCCATTTTATCCTGATAATAATGTTTCATTGTTCGCTGTCCCATTTAATTGATGGAGTTGTATTATCCTAAATATTCTAGTTTTGCGAAAATAATCTGTAACTTTTGTTTTCAGCATATCAAAGACGATTATACGGACTTTGAAGCGCATCAAAATGTTTTACCGGAACCATCATATGTCAGGAAAACCCAAGCATGAAGCAAACCATGCTTTAATCAACGTCACGAGGTGTTTTACGACTTCGGAAGAGAAAAGAGTCGGGTCTTTCAAGCGCAATTTATTTTTTTAGAAAATAATATTTTCCATTTAATTTCTCTCCACAATATTGACTAACTGATGCAAGGCATTTTCAAATCGAAAAAATATCATATCTCTTAGATAGGGGACAAATATATTTTGGATGCAAACTCCATTTTATCCTGATAATAATTTTTCATTTTTCGCTGTACCATTTAATTGATGGTGTTGTATCATCCTAAATATTCTAGTTTTGCGAAAAGCATCTGTAACTTTTGTGTTCAGCATATCAAAGACGATTATACGGACCATTGCCAGAAATATGCGACATTTGCGCCCATAAACATGCAACAATGCTGTCAGCGCATTCCACTTGCGACATGCGCAGTAATTACATACTTCATGCTGCTCTGCTGCAAAGTCTGCTGCATGCTTGAGCTCCTACAAATTCGCCATGGCAAAGCAAAATATTTTGCCCAGAAAATCGAAGGGAAAATGCTTTGTCGATGGATTTTATTCCAATCATTTCGATGGCGTTAACTTTAGAGAACGTGCTCAACATGTAAGGCAATGTTTGCCCGGCCATTTTATGGTGGAACGGATAATTTCTTCGAGAGGAACAGTTAAGGTTAGTCTTAAAAATATTTTATTTCTTGAAATATATCTCTCGATAAACAAATTATGGAAGACTGAAATATAGGGCTAGAAAGACTCAGGAGTATATGACCTTTAAGTGTTTAAAACAGATGTTTAGCATTGTGTCTAAATATTAATATGACCACACTTGTCATATATAAAGCGAAGTAATTGCTTTATATAATGTGCTTAAAAAACTTATACATTTGTTTCCACTAGAACAAAGAATTCCTGGTAAAAAGGGAGGGCTACGATTTGGCAAACTGCACTTGGGAGCCAGAGAAGAATATTCCTTAACATATAATAAGGTAGGCCATAAATTATTTTATTAGCTTGATTTGTGCAACTGATCTTCCAACAGCAAATAATAATACAGTATATGTTCCTTGTTATATACATTTTAGATCTTTGTATGATAATCCCACAATTGAGCCAGTCAGAGTTGAGCAGTTCATGCTTAAGTTTATGCATAGCGTGAAGGCAAAGCTGAGATCGAAATTGATGGATCCGAATCTTACAATTGAGTGTGACCATGATGTATTCAGGTACTTGTTTGGAAAGAAAGGCTGTCTCTCCAGAGTTCCAGGAGCTACCATGCTAAACAAGGATGACTTTGTTGATTTGGGACTTCCATCGTATTGGCACTACTCACTAAACAAGTATGGTGATGGCTACTGCATCGAGTTCCCAGTCAGGGCTAAGTCTGTATTGAGAAAGACAAAAAAGGATTATTTTTTGAGTGATGATGGCATTTTAGTTCCATCAACATCATATGTAGTTGAAATGGCAACATTTTACATCACTAAAAACCCTTGTTCATAGGATAGCATGTAGCACACATGGGATGTGATAGTAAATTCAAATTAGATAATATATTACAGTAATAAAATATTCTTTGTTTTTATATACCGTAGTGAAGCCATGTTTGCACTATAGGTCCTGGCCTGGCCTTTAGAAATATTATTTTATAACAAGCAAATGCAGCACATAAATAATAGTTTATACCTTCCAAGGGTCTGCTTAGACGTGGACGCTTTCGCCTTTCCTTGAAGATTCTTTCTGTCCAATAGTCATTGTCATGTTTTGTGTAGTTATTTGGCGTCTTTTCATACTGTTGTAGAACATCCAGGCGTTTAAGCGCTAGAAGCGAGTCTTTGCATGAATCATGCTTGTTGCATTTTCTATGATATATGGCACGCACTACATCATTTGTCTTCTCGACTCCTTGGCCAGTGAAGATTTTAACACCATTATCATCAGATAAAGCCTTGGCACGTGGTACACAAGCATGTGCATATATGGTGTAATGTTTGATTTGGAATAGCCTTCTTCTTTGTCTTTTAAAGACAGAAACAGGTTCACCCACTCATTTGCCTTGAAAAAACAAAAGAGAGGGGAATTTTGATATTAACCTTTGATCTGATGCGCTTTTCAACTCGCTTAGCTAGAAAAACTTGCCTCGTGTATTCGGCCCCTTAGAGTAAATACTAATGGTTTTATTTACCTTCTTAAAAAAATCATCTAGATTTTGCCCTGATGTTGTCCAAGAAGATAGTGTCTTGTACAACTCTTCAAATCCCTTAAATAAAATTATAAAAGAAATATGTCTCTAATGCAAATTATAACTTTAGCCAAAATGTAATAAACAAGTTTTACTGGTGTACATTTCATTCACCTCAGAGGCTGCCAGCCCAAGCAAGGGGGGGGGAGTGGGGGTCTGGATCCTCCCTATTTACCTGCCATATTTGTTTGATTGTATCACATGTGTTTTCATTCACCACTTCACTGAACTTCTCGGGTAACCGGTTCAATAGCTGTTTTTTCTCTTTTCCCACCATACTCCTCCAGTCATACCCACTTGTCTTCTTTCCAGTTCCATCCACTTTCTTCCAAACAGTGAATGGAATCCCGACATCATTGATTGCCTTCACCAGTGTTTTTAGGTGAAGACCTTTTGGTTCATTTCCCTTCTTATTCTTGTCGTCTCTTAGATCCCACCTCACAGTTTGGAGAATAAGATTTCTCTCCAAGACATCTACAACAGAATAATTATAAGATTTTTAATCAATATCAGACTGGCATTTGTGCGACATCTGACATTGTTCCAGTCAGCATGTAAAAGAGGCTTGCTAACACCAGATGAGTGTAGACATATATTTACCTGTTATTCTTAGTAGGAGGTGGAGTTCATCAATCCTAACATTTTCAAGTTTAATTTGTAATAATGGAGGTGAAATACAACCAAAATTATTCTTCTTTTTGGTGCAAAGATTAATTAGCTCCTCCAGGGTCCTTTTAATTTCATCGCTCCAATAATGTGACTCAGATTTTGACATATCCCATCTATAGTATTAAACATAGTTTAACCTTGCAATATGTTATAAAATATATGTTAAAGATTCTGCTCATAATGAGTAGATAGACTTTAATTCCCACCTTTCATCCTTGCTGATCTTGCAATAAATGCAGGCATATATGGAGTTAGCAGCATTGAGGCCAAGCATTGCCAAGAGGAACTTAATTCATTAAGAGAATAACATTAGAATATACATGAAGCCAGCAACATTTTGGACGGCATTTGTCACTTTTTATTTAAAATATATATAGAATATAGCTGGAGTATGTAGGATTGTTACCTTGTAGTCACCTCCCAGAAAAAATTCCAGTTGGATGATTTTTCCATCGACCTCAATTGCGCCTTCTGCAATTAGCTGGTTTATCTCATCCAGAACTTCTTTGAAAGATGTGGCCATACTTTCATAGCACTCTTTTCCACAAACTATGGCAAATGCATGATTGCCTAGAACGATTTTTAATTGTACCTTGTGATATATGCAATTACTATAATTGCAAAGTAATTAAATTGACAGATTACCTTTTGTGGACATTACTTGCTTTTCATCAGAAAGTAAGGCAAACGACATCACAATATAGTTAGATACCCGGGATATATTGGCACCATCACCAGAAATTTTAACCTTCTGACAACTCACTTCTCCATTATCAACCTAAAATAATTAAAATAAACCTATTATACTAGTTTTCTACCAATATTATTGCCATAATCAATGCCACTGATTGGTTATGCATGACCTGGAGAAACTTTCCCACAGGATCAGAGTAAAATGCCCCTGTTGACAATGATGATTATCACCATTACTTCTGCATTTCAAAATACTTACTTTCTCTTTTATCTTTCGTCTAAGTTCCTCTTTAAAGCTGATCTGGGCACCCACTAGATCCCCTGAGTTCTTGAGATTGCAAAGGAACTATTCACATCAGCTCGAGACTGTTTGATCATGTAACTGCGAGGCAAACTACTCTCTTTTTCAGTGAGGGCATGATAAGCTGCGTCACCAACACAAAATCTGTCCATGATATACAAGACTTCCTTTATCTTAGTCTTTTTAGCCTCCGGCAACTCTTCATACTTTGAACTTTTTTGCTCCCTCGCTCCTGGATGTATGTCGATTTGTTGCCCATTGGAGTCTTCAACAGAAATTGCATTTAGAGTTACACCATATGAGTCAAGGAACCATAGAGCTCTCTCAGATTTTGTCTTCAATTCCCGCATCTAATGATAATAATAATAATTAGAAAGCACCATTCACCAAGGTGTTTTTCAGGGAGTGAATACACTGAATAAAGTTAAATCAAAATTAAATATATGTGAAGCTACAGCTTTTACCTTTCTCTGACGTTGCCTTGTTCCAACTTGGTCCAATTTACCTGACGTATTCTCAAGGTTATCAGCACAGTTTTGGCAAGCAGTATCTTGGAGCTTCTTGGTCAGGACAGAATTTTCATTCTATAACATGTTTTTTTCTTCAATCGAATCGTTCAATTTATCTTCAACAACTTTCGCCCTTTCGTTAGCTTCAACCAACTCGGAGTTCAGCTCTGAACACTTGGTTTCAAGCTCAGTTACGGTCCTTACGCTCTCGACATCTTCCTCACAGATCTTTATGCTACGTGTTTTTTGTAATAGCTTCTTCTTCTTCCTTCCACTTTTTCTACGGCATTCACGTATTGCTAAGCAGGCAGCATCATTGATCCGTTTCTCTAAGGCAGCACTTTCGACGATTTTGAACGGGAGCACTTGCTCTTTTGCAATCAAATTTACATATTTATGAGCTTGACCTTTCGTCTTAAGGTCGTGCCAGTATATTAAAATTTCCTGGGGAATTTCAAGAACGAAATAGGGTTTATGAGATGATATTTGTTTCCCATAGTTAACGTCGCTGGTTTTGCTAGAAAACGTTACTTTTGAAATGAACTTTTTGGGATTTTCAGCCATCACAACACTGCCAGGCCAAAAATCCAAAATTCCCGCGTTTACTCATATTTGAATAAATAGTGCAATGTTGTGACATACCGCTGATAAACTATGAACTTTGTGGGCTCATTTCTGAGCAAGCTCGGTATTTCAGCGGCGTTTAGCTTCATTTGACATGCGCCTGAGTATTTCAAAACATGTGAACTGAAAAGACAAGAAGACGAGCTTCAAAACAATAGTTTTGAAGGCGAAATCGTTCAAAATCTCGCCGAATTATGGCAATTTTAAGCAAAGCAAAGCTCTTTGCCGGACATAAACATAAGGCTGGACAAGGTAAAGGAAGGTAAATGTTTTTAGTTTTTATATTAGTCGAAGAAACCGACACCTCATCTTGCCAGAGCAAGCTTCGCATGTTGGAATTTGTATTATATATACCCTGAAATACGTCCTTTTAGTGGGGAAGTATGTTAGAATTGATGATCAATGGCGTCTAATTCGCTACAATCCGTAGATAAGTTTGAATCGCTCAAGGACAAGCTTTATCGGCTTCTAGAAATCACAATATTTTGCTTTTTGCTTTCGCTACAAGTCGATTTACCATGTTCATACTTCGCATATAACAAAATGTATTATTTTGCACTATTTCTAGTACTATTTATTATAAATTTGCAAGCATTTTAGAGAACAAATGCCTGTTGCGCAATATCGCATGTTGCTTATTTCTGGCAATGCTTTGAAACGCATCAAAATGTTTTACCGGAACCATCATATGTCAGGAAAACCCAAGCATGAAGCAAACCATGCTTTAATCAACGTCACGACGTGTTTTACGACTTCGGAAGAGAAAAGAGTCGGGCCTTTCAAGCAAAATTTATTTTTTTAGAACATAATATTTTCCATTTCATTTCTCTCCAGAATATTGACTAACTGATGCAAAGCATTTTCAAATCGAAAAATATCATATCTCTTAGATTGGGGACAAAAATCTTTTGGATGCAAACTCCATTTTATCCTGATAATAATGTTTCATTGTTCGCTGTCCCATTTAATTGATGGTGTTGTATCATCCTAAATATTCTAGTTTTGCGAAAAGCATCTGTAACTTTTGTTTTCAGCATAACAAAGACGATTATACGGACTTTGAAACGCATCAAAATGTTTTACCGGAACCAACATATGTCAGGAAAACCCAAGCATGAAGCAAACCATGCTTTAGTCAACGTCACGACGTGTTTTACGACTTCGGAAGAGAAAAGAGTCGGGTCTTTCAAGCACAGTTTTTTTTTTCAGAACATAATATTTTCCATTTCTCTCCAGGATATTGACTAACTGATGCAAGGCATTTTCAAATCGAAAAAATATCATATCTCTTAGATAGGGGACAAAAATATTTTGGATGCAAACTCAATTTTATTCTGATAATAATGTTTCATTGTTCGCTGTCCCATTTAATTGATGGTGTTGTATCATCCTAAATATTCTAGTTTTTCGAAAAGCATCTGTAACTTTCGTTTTCAGCATATCAAAGACGATTATACGGACTTTGAAACGCAGGAGGCAAGCAGGAAGCAAACCATGCTTTAATCAACGTCACGACCTGTTTTACGACTTCGGAAGAGAAAAGAGTCGAGTCTTTCAAGCGCAATTTATATTTTTAGAACATAATATTTTCCATTTAATTTCTCTCCACTATATTGACTAACTGATGCAAGGCATTTTCAAATCGAAAAAATATCATATCTCTTACAGTACTGCTCAGAAGTAAGTTAACAGAAAACGCGTTTGGAACGCGTCCAGAACGCGTCCGGAACGCGTTCCACATCGCATTCCAAACGCGTTCCAACTGCGTTCCATTTCGTTCCAAAACGCGTTCCATTTGCGTTCGGCTTTTAGCGGAACGCGTTTCAGACGCGTTCCTACTAAATCAGTCGGAAATCGGCGGGAGTTATCGTAAGAATTAATTAGCGTCAACGCTCGATAAACGATTCATTTCATTTGTGATTATACTGTCTGTGAACATGGGGAAGCTTTCCGAGTATGCGAGAAAAAGAATAATTTCTTTGCAGTCAAGCGGTGTTAACCAAACCAAAATAAAAAAATTGCTTGAGGAAGAGGGCATAAAAACCTCAAGAACTTCTGTATGTCGTTTCCTTTCGCGTTATTCGAAGACAGGCAACATTGGCGATGCTCCGCGTAGTGGTCGAAATACAAAATTGTCACCGGAAGCTATGGCATATATTGACGAGAAGATGGGGGAAAACGATGAACTTACGTCTCGAGAATTAAAAGAAAAGATGAAAAATTATTTAGACCTCAAAATTTCCGAAGCCACAATTCGAAGGATCAGACGCAAACTCGGTTGGAAAGTGGAAAACGCGCGATATTGCCAACTCGTGCGCGAGCCAAACAAAATAAAAAGGCTGGCATTCTGTCTTAAAGCATATACAGAAAAGGACAAATTTAAAAATGTCATCTTCACGGACGAAACATCAGTTCAAATGGAGCAATATGCTAGAGTGTGTTTTCACAAAGAGGGAACACAGCCGAAACGAAAAGGCCGTCCTAAGCATCCCTTAAAGGTATGTATGACACACCACTGTCCCCACATGGCATAAAAATGCAAATAATTTACAAAAACGTTGTATTTATACACTATTATAAAGTTATAAAAAATATATATTTGATATGTAGGCTATTCTAATAAGCAGTGCTTCATAAATTTTACAGATTTTTATAGCAATGTGTTTATACTTAATTTCTATGCAAACTTCAAAAACAGTTAAATCTAATGAATATGTCATCAGATCAGAGTTGTCATTATATGGAATATATCTATTTATACATGTCAGAAACAAATATGAAAATGATGAATACATGCATAATTATATCTAATGATTCGATTAGGTACATGTTTGGGATGGAATTTCTTGGAGAGGGGCAACCCAAGTGTGTATCTTCAGCGGATGCATGGAAAGCATTGGTTACCAAACCATTTTAGAAAGAAACTTGCTACCATTTGTGAGAACAGTCTATCCTGATGAGCACCGCATGTGGCAAGATAATGATCCTAAACACACCAGCAATTCCACAAAGAAATGGATGAAAGACAATGGAATTGAACATTGGGTGACACCTCCTGAATCACCGGTTAGTAAACAATATCCCAACATCTTCAAGTATACTTATAATACAAGCCACATGTGTCAATGTGTTATTATTCTGGGAATTATGAACTCAGTAAATTACTGATGGTACTGTAATATTATATATTCTTACAGGACTTGAATCCTGAATAATATCTTAATTGAGAATATTTGGGCTAGTTTGAAACATCATTTGAGAAAATATGTAAAGCCAACTAACAAGGATGAACTTATCAATGGCATTCGAGAATACTGGCAGAGTGTAACAAGAGAAACATGCCAAAGATACATTCAACATGTTCAAAAAGTTATTCCTGCAATTATTGCATGTGAAGGAGGACCTTCAGGATATTAATTAAATAAGTGTAAATAAGTGTAAATATTGTAAATATCATTAAAGTTAATTAAAGATATTCTATGTTACCAGGAAGTTTCATTTCTATGAATTGGTATGCTGATTCTGTTGATATGTCTAAATAAAACTTAAAACTTTAAAAGATTTTATTTTGAATTGAGCTTTTGACTATACACCAATCATCAGGATTAATATGGTAAGAATATATGCATGCTTAAAATAAGACATTTTACCAAGTCAGCATACCAATTCATAGAAATCATTAAAGTTATTGTAAGAATACAGAATATTGTAAATAAGTTTAAATATTGTAAATATCATTGAAGTTATATCATTATATCATATTGTAAATATCATGGAACATAAGAAAGGTTATTTCCTGCATTTGAGTTTTTTGAAAAAATATTGACCTACCAGAGCCCTGACTTTGGCATGTAAGGGCATTTCATTTGTGGGGCATTTTACACTGAAATTTTACCCACTTCATTGTGTTAAAAGATGACCTAGAGGTTTGAAAGGTTATATACCAAAGGTTTCACCACAAAAAAAGGTATGATACTTCTATAGTTCTATTGCTTGGCAATATTACATTATTACTCATTGCTTTATCAAATAATATATCAATTAGCAGTTTACTGTTGACAATCTACTAATCATTGAGCATTATTTTGTCAAATTGAATAAAGGTTGACCTAACTACCTTTAAAATCAAGCAAATTTTTTCTTTGACAATATTTTCTTTTATTAAATGACAAATAACTTATTAATATTATATACATTTCTTATGATAACAATAGCTAGGTTAGAAATATATTAAATTATAGTGCATGCAAAATGTAGAAATGTTTTAATATGTACAATAATGATGTTCATTATATCAATGATTGTGCTATGTATATATGACCAAGTTTCTTTTATTTGGAATTATTTTTGTTTATGAGTGCTGATATGATTACTGTTTATATCTTAGTTTCCTTATCGCACTGTCAATTGCCTTTCTACATACAGCCCATGTTTTTCTTCTATCTTCCGTAGGGAACTTTTTAAATGTTGTTTCTTTAATTAAGTCCATGCGAGGATCTTTCTCTAATGATTTTTTCTGATGAGAACCAGAACAGTTTGAAACCTTTAGCTCTTCTTCATCAAACATTTCAAACACTAGATTTTTTGCATAGTTTGAAACTGATGAACTTTTCTTGAATAATTCATCATAATTCATTGGTGAAAGTGTGGACACAGATGGAGAGGTAATACTTTCTGGTTCAGTTGTTGTAATGTTCATTCCCGTACAAATCACTCCCGTACGAATCTATAATAATACGTTCGCCATTTTGGCTTACAAATATGTTTAAGTCCCGACGCCTAATGCGCATGCGTGTCCACAATTTCTCGCCATGTTATGTGAAAAAATATGCTGTTTTCCACCGTAATTTTCCAAGATGAGTAATTTTGAAAGCTAATTGTCAATATCATTCCCTAGTTATAATCGAAAGGCTTTAATAAAAAGTACAGCGCAATCTACAAAACGCCACTATCTAGGTTAATCAAGTAGCTGCTTTCCAATGCAGTATTTTTTAAAATCTTAAACATTTCCCAGCAAATCTTTCCTTTCCTATCAAAAAAGCACGCATTGTGTACAGTTATAAACAATAAAACACACATATCACGGCGCAAATATGCAAAAAAGTATTTGAGGCCGAACACAAAATTCCAGAACACCTTTGTATGTCTATTAATTACGATAAATTACCACGACAATGCTTTTCCTTATATAATTGTATCCACGCTTGTTGTAATTCTCCAACAATAACATGGCTAGTTCATATATGAACTTAGCCTATAGGCTAATTTTTCAATAGCAATCACTACAATGGAAAGTCTTCATTCAAAGCTATGGTTCAATCTCCAAAAAGCCAATTATTTATGTAAGAAAATAAGCTTTTTTCCACCGTAGTCTTTTTGAAACTCTTACACATTTCCCAGCGAATTTTTCTTTTCGTAACAAAAAAGTGCACATTGTCTCCAGTAAAGTACAATGCAACGCAAAAAACATAGCGCAAATAAGAAAAAAATAATGGGAACAGAAAAGAAAATTCCAGAAACAACCTGTCAAGTAAATATAGACTGTGTTAATAATTAGGATAAACTACCGAAACAATATACTTTTCGTGATATAACTATGTCCAGACTTGTTTTAATTAACAGACAATCAAGAAGAGCAAATTTGAAGGCTAATTGTCAATATCATTCCATAGTTATAATCGAAAGGCTTTAATTAAAATTACGGCGCAATCTACCAAACCCCATTATCTAGGTTAATCAAGAAGCTGCTTTCCAATGCAGTATTTTTTTTTATAATCTTAAACATTTCCCAGCAAATCTTCCTTTTCCTATAAAAAAGTACGCATTGTGTACAGTGATATACAATAAAACACACATATCACGGCGCAAATATGCAAAAAAGTATTTGAGGCCGAACACAAAATTCCAAAATACCCTTGTCAATCTCCAAAAAGCTAATTTTTTATGTGAAAAAATATGCTGTTTTCCACCGTATTTTTCCAAGATGAGTAATTTTGAACAATAACTGTCAATATCATTCCCTAGTTATAATCGAAAGGTTTTAATCAAAATTACGGCGCAATCTACAAAACGCCATTATCTAGGTTAATAAAGTAGCTGTTTTCCAATGCAGTATTTTTTAAAATCTTAAACATTTCCCAGCAAATCTTTCTTTTCCTATCAAAAAAGTACGCATTATGTACAGTGATTTACAAAAAAACACACATATCATGGCGCAAATATGCAAAAAAGTATTTGAGTTCGAACACAAAATTCCAGAATACCTTTGTCAGGTAAAAATAATCTGTGTTAATTACGATAAATTACCACGACAATGCTTTTCCTTATATAATTGTATCCACGCTTGTTGTAATTCTCCAACAATAACATGGCTAGTTCATATATGAACTTAGCCTATAGGCTAATTTTTCAATAGCAATCACTACAATGGAAAGTCTTCATTCAAAGCTATGGTTCAATCTCCAAAAAGCCAATTATTTATGTAAGAAAATAAGCTTTTTTCCAGCGTAGTCTTTTTGAAACTCTTACACATTTCCCAGCGAATTTTTCTTTTCGTATAAAACGTGCACATTGTCTCCAGTAAAGTACAATGCAACGCAAAAAACATAGCGCAAATAAGAAAAAAATAATGGGAACAGAAAAGAAAATTCCAGAAACAACCTGTCAAGTAAATATAGACTGTGTCAATAATTAGGAATTAAACTACCGAAACAATATACTTTTCGTGATATAACTATGTCCAGACTTGTTTTAATTAACAGACAATCAAGAAGAGCAAATTTGAAGGCTAATTGTCAATATCATTCCATAGTTATAATCGAAAGGCTTTAATTAAAATTACGGGCGCAATCTACCAAACCCCATTATCTAGGTTAATCAAGAAGCTGCTTTCCAATGCAGTATTTTTTTATTCTTAAACATTTCCCAGCAAATCTTCCTTTTCCTATAAAAAAGTACGCATTGTGTACAGTGATATACAATAAAACACACATATCACGGCGCAAATATGCAAAAAAGTATTTGAGGCCGAACACAAAATTCCAAAATACCCTTGTCAATCTCCAAAAAGCTAATTTTTTATGTGAAAAAATATGCTGTTTTCCACCGTATTTTTCCAAGATGAGTAATTTTGAACGCTAACTGTCAATATCATTCCCTAGTTATAATCGAAAGGTTTTAATCAAAATTACGGCGCAATCTACAAAACGCCATTATCTAGGTTAATAAAGTAGCTGTTTTCCAATGCAGTATTTTTTAAAATCTTAAACATTTCCCAGCAAATCTTTCTTTTCCTATCAAAAAAGTACGCATTATGTACAGTGATTTACAAAAAAACACACATATCATGGCGCAAATATGCAAAAAAGTATTTGAGTTCGAACACAAAATTCCAGAATACCTTTGTCAGGTAAAAATAATCTGTGTTAATTACGATAAATTACCACGACAATGCTTTTCCTTATATAATTGTATCCACGCTTGTTGTAATTCTCCAACAATAACATGGCTAGTTCATATATGAACTTAGCCTATAGGCTAATTTTTCAATAGCAATCACTACAATGGAAAGTCTTCATTCAAAGCTATGGTTCAATCTCCAAAAAGCCAATTATTTATGTAAGAAGATAAGCTTTTTTCCACCGTAGTCTTTTTGAAACTCTTACACATTTCCCAGCGAATTTTTCTTTTCGTATCAAAAAAGTGCACATTGTCTCCAGTAAAGTACAATGCAACGCAAAAACATAGCGCAAATAAGAAAAAATAATGGGAACAGAAAAGAAAATTCCAGAAACAACCTGTCAAGTAAATATAGACTGTGTAATAATTAGGATAAACTACCGAAACAATATACTTTTCGTGATATAACTATGTCCAGACTTGTTTTAATTAACAGACAATCAAGAAGAGCAAATTTGAAGGCTAATTGTCAATATCATTCCAAGTTATAATCGAAAGGCTTTAATCAAAACTAATGCGCAATCTACCAACCCCATTATCTAGGTTAATCAAGAAGCTGCTTTCCAATGCAGTATTTTTTAAATCTTAAACATTTCCCAGCAAATCTTCCTTTTCCTATAAAAAAAGTACGCATTGTGTACAGTGATATACAATAAAACACACATATCACGGCGCAAATATGCAAAAAAGTATTTGAGGCCGAACACAAAATTCCAAAATACCCTTGTCAATCTCCAAAAAGCTAATTTTTTATGTGAAAAAATATGCTATTTTCCACCGTATTTTTCCAAGATGAGTAATTTTGAAGGCTAACTGTCAATATCATTCCCTAGTTATAATCGAAAGGCTTTAATCAAAATTACGGCGCAATCTACAAAACGCCATTATCTAGGCTAATCAAGTAGCTGCTTTCCAATGCAGTATTTTTTAAAATCTTAAACATTTCCCAGCAAATCTTTCTTTTCCTATCAAAAAAGTACGCATTGTGTACAGTGATATACAATAAAACACACATATCACGGCGCAAATATGCAAAAAAGTATTTGGCCGAACACAAAATTCCAGAATACCTTTGTCAGGTAAAATAATCGTGTTAATTACGATAAATTACCACGACAATGCTTTTCCTTATATAATTGTATCCAAGCTTGTTGTAATTCTCCAACAATAACATGGCTAGTTCATATATGAACTTAGCCTATAGGCTAATTTTTCAATAGCAATCACTACAATGGAAAGTCTTCATTCAAAGCTATGGTTCAATCTCCAAAAAGCCAATTATTTATGTAAGAAAATAAGCTTTTTTCCAGCGTAGTCTTTTTGAAACTCTTACACATTTCCCAGCGAATTTTTCTTTTCGTATAAAACGTGCACATTGTCTCCAGTAAAGTACAATGCAACGCAAAAAACATAGCGCAAATAAAAAAAAATAATGGGAACAGAAAAGAAAATTCCAGAAACAACCTGTCAAGTAAATATAGACTGTGTTCAATAATTAGGATAAACTACCGAAACAATATACTTTTCGTGATATAACTATGTCCAGACTTGTTTTAATTAACAGACAATCAAGAAGAGCAAATTTGAAGGCTAATTGTCAATATCATTCCATAGTTATAATCGAAAGGCTTTAATTAAAATTACGGCGCAATCTACCAAACCCCATTATCTAGGTTAATCAAGAAGCTGCTTTCCAATGCAGTTTTTTTAAAATCTTAAACATTTCCCAGCAAATCTTCCTTTTCCTATAAAAAAAGTACGCATTGTGTACAGTGATATACAATAAAACACACATATCACGGCGCAAATATGCAAAAAAGTATTTGAGGCCGAACACAAAATTCCAAAATACCCTTGTCAATCTCAAAAAGCTAATTTTTTATGTGAAAAAATATGCTATTTTCCACCGTATTTTTCCAAGATGAGTAATTTTGAAGGCTAACTGTCAATATCATTCCCTAGTTATAATCGAAAGGCTTTAATCAAAATTACGGCGCAATCTACAAAACGCCATTATCTAGGCTAATCAAGTAGCTGCTTTCCAATGCAGTATTTTTTAAAATCTTAAACATTTCCCAGCAAATCTTTCTTTTCCTATCAAAAAAGTACGCATTGTGTACAGTGATATACAATAAAACACACATATCACGGCGCAAATATGCAAAAAAGTATTTGAGGCCAACACAAAATTCCAGAATACCTTTGTCAGGTAAAAATAATCTGTGTTAATTACGATAAATTACCACGACAATGCTTTTCCTTATATAATTGTATCCAAGCTTGTTGTAATTCTCCAACAATAACATGGCTAGTTCATATATGAACTTAGCCTATAGGCTAATTTTTCAATAGCAATCACTACAATGGAAAGTCTTCATTCAAAGCTATGGTTCAATCTCCAAAAAGCCAATTATTTATGTAAGAAAATAAGCTTTTTTCCAGCGTAGTCTTTTTGAAACTCTTACACATTTCCTAGCGAATTTTTCTTTTCGTATCAAAAACGTGCCCATTGTCTCCAGTAAAGTACAATGCAACGCAAAAAACATAGCGCAAATAAGAAAAAATAATGGGAACAGAAAAGAAAATTCCAGAAACAACCTGTCAAGTAAATATAGACTGTGTTAATAATTAGGATAAACTACCGAAACAATATACTTTTCGTGATATAACTATGTCCAGACTTGTTTTAATTAACAGACAATCAAGAAGAGCAAATTTGAAGGCTAATTGTCAATATCATTCCAAGTTATAATCGAAAGGCTTTAATCAAAACTACGGCGCAATCTACCAAACCCCATTATCTAGGTTAATCAAGAAGTTGCTTTCCAATGCAGTATTTTTTAAAATCTTAAACATTTCCCAGCAAATCTTCCTTTTCCTATAAAAAAAGTACGCATTCTGTACAGTGATATACAATAAAACACACATATCACGGCGCAAATATGCAAAAAAGTATTTGAGGCCGAACACAAAATTCCAAAATACCCTTGTCAATCTCCAAAAAGCTAATTTTTTATGTGAAAAAATATGCTATTTTCCACCGTATTTTTCCAAGATGAGTAATTTTGAAGGCTAACTGTCAATATCATTCCCTAGTTATAATCGAAAGGCTTTAATCAAAATTACGGCGCAATCTACAAAACGCCATTATCAAGGTTAATCAAGTAGCTGCTTTCCAATGCAGTATTTTTAAAATCTTAAACATTTCCCAGCAAATCTTTCTTTTCCTATCAAAAAAGTACGCATTGTGTACAGTGATATACAATAAAACACACATATCACGGCGCAAATATGCAAAAAAGTATTTGAGGCCGAACACAAAATTCCAGAATACCTTTGTCAGGTAAAAATAATCCGTGTTAATTACGATAAATTACCACGACAATGCTTTTCCTTATATAATTGTATCCAAGCTTGTTGTAATTCTCCAACAATAACATGGCTAGTTCATATATGAACTTAGCCTATAGGCTAATTTTTCAATAGCAATCACTACAATGGAAAGTCTTCATTCAAAGCTATGGTTCAATCTCCAAAAAGCCAATTATTTATGTAAGAAAATAAGCTTTTTTCCAGCGTAGTCTTTTTGAAACTCTTACACATTTCCCAGCGAATTTTTCTTTTCGTAAAAACGTGCACATTGTCTCCAGTAAAGTACAATGCAACGCAAAAAACATAGCGCAAATAAGAAAAAAATAATGGGAACAGAAAAGAAAATTCCAGAAACAACCTGTCAAGTAAATATAGACTGTGTCAATAATTAGGATAAACTACCGAAACAATATACTTTTCGTGATATAACTATGTCCAGACTTGTTTTAATTAACAGACAATCAAGAAGAGCAAATTTGAAGGCTAATTGTCAATATCATTCCATAGTTATAATCGAAAGGCTTTAATTAAAATTACGGCGCAATCTACCAAACCCCATTATCTAGGTTAATCAAGAAGCTGCTTTCCAATGCAGTATTTTTTAAAATCTTAAACATTTCCCAGCAAATCTTCCTTTTCCTATAAAAAAAGTACGCATTGTGTACAGTGATATACAATAAAACACACATATCACGGCGCAAATATGCAAAAAAGTATTTGAGGCCGAACACAAAATTCCAAAATACCCTTGTCAATCTCAAAAAAGCTAATTTTTTATGTGAAAAAATATGCTATTTTCCACCGTATTTTTCCAAGATGAGTAATTTTGAAGGCTAACTGTCAATATCATTCCCTAGTTATAATCGAAAGGCTTTAATCAAAATTACGGCGCAATCTACAAAACGCCATTATCTAGGCTAATCAAGTAGCTGCTTTCCAATGCAGTATTTTTTAAAATCTTAAACATTTCCCAGCAAATCTTTTTTCCTATCAAAAAAGTACGCATTGTGTACAGTGATATACAATAAAACACACATATCACGGCGCAAATATGCAAAAAAGTATTTGAGGCCAACACAAAATTCCAGAATACCTTTGTCAGGTAAAAATAATCTGTGTTAATTACGATAAATTACCACGACAATGCTTTCCTTATATAATTGTATCCAAGCTTGTTGTAATTCTCCAACAATAACATGGCTAGTTCATATATGAACTTAGCCTATAGGCTAATTTTTCAATAGCAATCACTACAATGGAAAGTCTTCATTCAAAGCTATGGTTCAATCTCCAAAAAGCCAATTATTTATGTAAGAAAATAAGCTTTTTTCCAGCGTAGTCTTTTTGAAACTCTTACACATTTCCCAGCGAATTTTTCTTTTCGTATAAAACGTGCACATTGTCTCCAGTAAAGTACAATGCAACGCAAAAAACATAGCGCAAATAAGAAAAAAATAATGGGAACAGAAAAGAAAATTCCAGAAACAACCTGTCAAGTAAATATAGACTGTTAATAATTAGGATAAACTACCGAAACATATACTTTTCGTGATATAACTATGTCCAGACTTGTTTTAATTAACAGACAATCAAGAAGAGCAAATTTGAAGGCTAATTGTCAATATCATTCCCAAGTTATAATCGAAAGGCTTTAATCAAAACTAATGCGCAATCTACCAAACCCCATTATCTAGGTTAATCAAGAAGCTGCTTTCCAATGCAGTATTTTTTAAAATCTTAAACATTTCCCAGCAAATCTTCCTTTTCCTATAAAAAAAGTACGCATTGTGTACAGTGATATACAATAAAACACACATATCACGGCGCAAATATGCAAAAAAGTATTTGAGGCCGAACACAAAATTCCAAAATACCCTTGTCAATCTCCAAAAAGCTAATTTTTTATGTGAAAAAATATGCTATTTTCCACCGTATTTTTCCAAGATGAGTAATTTTGAAGGCTAACTGTCAATATCATTCCCTAGTTATAATCGAAAGGCTTTAATCAAAATTACGGCGCAATCTACAAAACGCCATTATCTAGGCTAATCAAGTAGCTGCTTTCCAATGCAGTATTTTTTAAAATCTTAAACATTTCCCAGCAAATCTTTCTTTTCCTATCAAAAAAGTACGCATTGTGTACAGTGATATACAATAAAACACACATATCACGGCGCAAATATGCAAAAAAGTATTTGAGGCCGAACACAAAATTCCAGAATACCTTTGTCAGGTAAAAATAATCCGTGTTAATTACGATAAATTACCACGACAATGCTTTTCCTTATATAATTGTATCCAAGCTTGTTGTAATTCTCCAACAATAACATGGCTAGTTCATATATGAACTTAGCCTATAGGCTAATTTTTCAATAGCAATCACTACAATGGAAAGTCTTCATTCAAAGCTATGGTTCAATCTCCAAAAAGCCAATTATTTATGTAAGAAAATAAGCTTTTTTCCAGCGTAGTCTTTTTGAAACTCTTACACATTTCCCAGCGAATTTTTCTTTTCGTATAAAACGTGCACATTGTCTCCAGTAAAGTACAATGCAACGCAAAAAACATAGCGCAAATAAGAAAAAAATAATGGGAACAGAAAAGAAAATTCCAGAAACAACCTGTCAAGTAAATATAGACTGTGTCAATAATTAGGATAAACTACCGAAACAATATACTTTTCGTGATATAACTATGTCCAGACTTGTTTTAATTAACAGACAATCAAGAAGAGCAAATTTGAAGGCTAATTGTCAATATCATTCCATAGTTATAATCGAAAGGCTTTAATTAAAATTACGGCGCAATCTACCAAACCCCATTATCTAGGTTAATCAAGAAGCTGCTTTCCAATGCAGTATTTTTTAAAATCTTAAACATTTCCCAGCAAATCTTCCTTTTCCTATAAAAAAAGTACGCATTGTGTACAGTGATATACAAAAAACACACATATCACGGCGCAAATATGCAAAAAAGTATTTGAGGCCGAACACAAAATTCCAAAATACCCTTGTCAATCTCAAAAAAGCTAATTTTTTATGTGAAAAAATATGCTATTTTCCACCGTATTTTTCCAAGATGAGTAATTTTGAAGGCTAACTGTCAATATCATTCCCTAGTTATAATCGAAAGGCTTTAATCAAAATTACGGCGCAATCTACAAAACGCCATTATCTAGGCTAATCAAGTAGCTGCTTTCCAATGCAGTATTTTTTAAAATCTTAAACATTTCCCAGCAAATCTTTCTTTTCCTATCAAAAAAGTACGCATTGTGTACAGTGATATACAATAAAACACACATATCACGGCGCAAATATGCAAAAAAGTATTTGAGGCCCAACACAAAATTCCAGAATACCTTTGTCAGGTAAAAATAATCTGTGTTAATTACGATAAATTACCACGACAATGCTTTTCCTTATATAATTGTATCCAAGCTTGTTGTAATTCTCCAACAATAACATGGCTAGTTCATATATGAACTTAGCCTATAGGCTAATTTTTCAATAGCAATCACTACAATGGAAAGTCTTCATTCAAAGCTATGGTTCAATCTCCAAAAAGCCAATTATTTATGTAAGAAAATAAGCTTTTTTCCAGCGTAGTCTTTTTGAAACTCTTACACATTTCCCAGCGAATTTTTCTTTTCGTATAAAACGTGCACATTGTCTCCGCAAATAAAATGCACATGTTCAACTTAGCGCAATAAGAAAAAATGGGAACAGAAAAGAAAATTCCAGAAACAACCTGTCAAGTAAATATAGACTGTGTCAATAATTAGGATAAACTACCGAAACAATATACTTTTCGTGATATAACTATGTCCAGACTTGTTTTAATTAACAGACAATCAAGAAGAGCAAATTTGAAGGCTAATTGTCAATATCATTCCCATAGTTATAATCGAAAGGCTTTAATTAAAATTACGGCGCAATCTACCAAACCCCATTATCTAGGTTAATCAAGAAGCTGCTTTCCAATGCAGTATTTTTTAAAATCTTAAACATTTTCCAGCAAATCTTCCTTTTCCTATCAAAAAAGTACGCATTGTGTACAGTGATATACAATAAAACACACATATCAGGTCGCAAATATGCAAAAAAGTATTTTAGGCCGAACACAAAATTCCAAAATACCCTTGTCAATCTCCAAAAAGCTACTTATTTATGTGAAAAAATATGCTGTTTTCCACCGTAATTTTCCAAGATGAGTAATTTTGAACACTAACTGTCAATATCATTCCCTAGTTATAATCGAAAGGCTTTAATAAAAAGTACGGCGCAATCTACAAAACGCCATTATCTAGGTTAATCAAGTAGCTGCTTTCCAATGCAGTATTTTTTAAAATATTAAACATTTCCCAGCAAATCTTCCTTTTCCTATAAAAAAAGTAGGCATTGTGTACAGTGATATACAATAAAACACACATATCACGGCGCAAATATGCAAAAAAGTATTTGAGGCCGAACACAAAATTCCAGAATACCTTTGTCAGGTAAAAATAATCTGTGTTAATTACGATAAATTACCACGACAATGCTTTTCCTTATATAATTGTATCCACGCTTGTTGTAATTCTCCAACAATAACATGGCTAGTTCATATATGAACTTAGCCTATAGGCTAATTTTTCAATAGCAATCACTACAATGGAAAGTCTTCATTCAAAGCTATGGTTCAATCTCCAAAAAGCCAATTATTTATGTAAGAAAATAAGCTTTTTTCCACCGTAGTCTTTTTGAAACTCTTACACATTTCCCAGCGAATTTTTCTTTTCGTATCAAAAAAGTGCACATTGTCTCCAGTAAAGTACAATGCAACGCAAAAACATAGCGCAAATAAGAAAAAAATAATGGGAACAGAAAAGAAAATTCCAGAAACAACCTGTCAAGTAAATATAGACTGTGTTAATAATTAGGATAAACTAGCGAAACAATATACTTTTCGTGATATAACTATGTCCAGACTTGTTTTAATTAACAGACAATCAAGAAGAGCAAATTTGAAGGCTAATTGTCAATATCATTCCCAAGTTATAATCGAAAGGCTTTAATCAAAACTACGGCGCAATCTACCAAACCCCATTATCTAGGTTAATCAAGAAGCTGCTTTCCAATGCAGTATTTTTTAAAATCTTAAACATTTCCCAGCAAATCTTCCTTTTCCTATAAAAAAGTACGCATTGTGTACAGTGATATACAATAAAACACACATATCACGGCGCAAATATGCAAAAAAGTATTTGAGGCCGAACACAAAATTCCAGAATACCTTTGTCAGGTAAAAATAATCTGTGTTAATTACGATAAATTACCACGACAATGCTTTTCCTTATATAATTGTATCCACGCTTGTTGTAATTCTACAACAATAACATGGCTTGTTCATATATGAACCTAGCCTATAGGCTAATTTTTCAATAGCAATCACTACAATGGAAAGTCTTCATTCGAAGCTATGGTTCAATCTCCAAAAAGCCAATTATTTATGTGAGAAAATAAGCTTTTTTCCACCGTAGTCTTTTTGAAACTCTTACATATTTCCCAGCGAATTTTTCTTTTCGTATCAAAAAAGTGTACATTGTCTCCAGTAAAGTGAAATGCAACGCAAAAATCATAGCGCAAATAAAAAAAAAATAATGGGAACAGAAAAGAAAATTCCAGAAACAACCTGTCAAGTAAATATAGACTGGGTTAATAATTAGGATAAACTACCGAGACAATATACTTTTCGTGATATAACTATGTCCAGACTTGTTTTAAATAACTGACAATCAAGAACAGCAATTTTGAAGGCTAATTGTCAATATCATTTTCTAATTACAATCCAAAGGCTTTAATCAAAACTACGGCGCAATTTACAAAACTCCATTATCTAGGTTAATCAAGAAGCTGCTTTCCAATGCAGTATTTTTTCAAATCATAAACATTTCCCAGCAAATCTTCCTTTTCCTATCAAAAAAGTACGCATTGTGTACAGTGATATACAATAAAACACAGATATCACGGCGTAAATATGCAAAAAAGTTTGAGGCCGAACATAAAATTCCAAAATACCATTGTCAGTCTCCAAAAAGCTAATTTTTTATGTGAAAAAATATGCTGTTTTCCACCGTATTTTTCCAAGATGAGTAATTTTGAAGGCTAACTGTCAATATCATTCCCTAGTTGTAATCGAAAGGCTTTAATCAAAAGTACGGCGCAATCTACAAAACGCCATTATCTAGGCTAATCAAGTAGCTGCTTTCCAATGCAGTATTTTTTAAAATCTTAAACATTTCCCAGCAAATCTTTCTTTTCCTATCAAAAAAGTACGCATTGTGTACAGTGATATACAATAAAACACACATATCACGGCGCAAATATGCAAAAAAGTATTTGAGGCCGAACACAAAATTCCAGAATACCTTTGTCAGGTAAAAATAATCTGTGTTAATTACGATAAATTACGACGACAATGCTTTTCCTTTTATAATTGTATCCACGCTTGTTGTAATTCTCCAACAATAACATGGCTAGTTCATATATGAACTTAGCCTATAGGCTAATTTTTCAATAGCAATCACTACACTGGAAAGTCTTCATTCAAAGCTATGGTTCAATCTCCAAAAAGCCAATTATTTATGTAAGAAAATAAGCTTTTTTCCTCCGTAGTCTTTTTGAAACTCTTACACATTTCCCAGCGAATTTTTCTTTTCGTATCAAAAAAGTGTACATTGTCTCCAGTAAAGTACAATGCAACGCAAAAAACATAGCGGAAATAAGAAAAAAATAATGGGAACAGAAAAGAAAATTCCAGAAACAACCTGTCAAGTAAATATAGACTGTGTTAATAATTAGGATAAACTACCGAAACAATATACTTTTCGTGATTTAGCTAACTATGTCCAGACTTGTTTTAATTAACAGACAATCAAGAAGAGCAAATTTGAAGGCTAATTGTCAATATCATTCCCAAGTTATAATCGAAAGGCTTTAATCAAAACTACGGCGCAATCTACAAAACGCCATTATCTAGGCTAATCAAGTAGCTGCTTTCCAATGCAGTATTTTTTAAAATCTTAAACATTTCCCAGCAAATCTTTCTTTTCCTATCAAAAAAGTACGCATTGTGTACAGTGATATACAATAAAACACACATATCACGGCGCAAATATGCAAAAAAGTATTTGAGGCCGAACACAAAATTCCAGAATACCTTTGTCAGGTAAAAATAATCTGTGTTAATTACGATAAATTACGACGACAATGCTTTTCCTTTTATAATTGTATCCACGCTTGTTGTAATTCTCCAACAATAACATGGCTAGTTCATATATGAACTTAGCCTATAGGCTAATTTTTCAATAGCAATCACTACACTGGAAAGTCTTCATTCAAAGCTATGGTTCAATCTCCAAAAAGCCAATTATTTATGTAAGAAAATAAGCTTTTTTCCTCCGTAGTCTTTTTGAAACTCTTACACATTTCCCAGCGAATTTTTCTTTTCGTATCAAAAAAGTGTACATTGTCTCCAGTAAAGTACAATGCAACGCAAAAAACATAGCGCAAATAAGAAAAAAATAATGGGAACAGAAAAGAAAATTCCAGAAACAACCTGTCAAGTAAATATAGACTGTGTTAATAATTAGGATAAACTACCGAAACAATATACTTTTCGTGATATAACTATGTCCAGACTTGTTTTAATTAACAGACAATCAAGAAGAGCAATTTGAAGGCTAATTGTCAATGTCATTCCAAGTTATAATCGAAAGGCTTTAATCAAAATTACGGCGCAATCTACAAAACGCCATTATCTAGGTTAATCAAGTAGCTGCTTTCCAATGCAGGATTTTTTAAAATCTTAAACATTTCCCAGCAAATATTTCTTTTCCTATCAAAAAAGTACGCATTGTGTACAGTGATATACAATAAAACACACATATCACGGCGCAAATATGCAAAAAAGTATTTGAGGCCGAACACAAATTCCAGAATACCTTTGTCAGGTAAAATAATCTGTGTTAATTACGATAAATTACCACGACAATGCTTTTCCTTATATAATTGTATCCACGCTTGTTGTAATTCTCCAACAATAACATGGCTAGTTCATATATGAACTTAGCCTATAGGCTAATTTTTCAATAGCAATCACTACAATGGAAAGTCTTCATTCAAAGCTATGGTTCAATCTCCAAAAAGCCAATTATTTATGTAAGAAAATAAGCTTTTTACCACCGTAGTCTTTTTGAAACTCTTACACATTTCCCAGCGAATTTTTCTTTTCGTATCAAAAAAGTGCACATTGTCTCCAGTAAAGTACAATGCAACGCAAAAACATAGCGCAAATAAGAAAAAAATAATGGGAACAGAAAAGAAAATTCCAGAAACAACCTGTCAAGTAAATATAGACTGTGTTAATAATTAGGATAAACTACCGAAACAATATACTTTTCGTGATATAACTATGTCCAGACTTGTTTTAATTAACAGACAATCAAGAAGAGCAAATTTGAAGGCTAATTGTCAATATCATTCCCAAGTTATAATCGAAAGGCTTTAATCAAAACTACGGCGCAATCTACCAAACCCATTATCTAGGTTAATCAAGAAGCTGCTTTCCAATGCAGTATTTTTTAAAATCTTAAACATTTTCCAGCAAATCTTCCTTTTCCTATCAAAAAAGTACGCATTGTGTACAGTGATATACAATAAAACACACATATCACGGCGCAAATATGCAAAAAAGTATTTTAGGCCGAACACAAAATTCCAAAATACCCTTGTCAATCTCCAAAAAGCTACTTATTTATGTGAAAAAATATGCTGTTTTCCACCGTAATTTTCCAAGATGAGTAATTTTGAACTAACTGTCAATATCATTCCCTAGTTATAATCGAAAGGCTTTAATAAAAATACGGCGCAATCTACAAAACGCCATTATCTAGGTTAATCAAGTAGCTGCTTTCCAATGCAGTATTTTTTAAAATATTAAACATTTCCCAGCAAATCTTCCTTTTCCTATAAAAAAAGTAGGCATTGTGTACAGTGATATACAATAAAACACACATATCACGGCGCAAATATGCAAAAAAGTATTTGAGGCCGAACACAAAATTCCAGAATACCTTTGTCAGGTAAAAATAATCTGTGTTAATTACGATAAATTACCACGACAATGCTTTTCCTTATATAATTGTATCCACGCTTGTTGTAATTCTCCAACAATAACATGGCTAGTTCATATATGAACTTAGCCTATAGGCTAATTTTTCAATAGCAATCACTACAATGGAAAGTCTTCATTCAAAGCTATGGTTCAATCTCCAAAAAGCCAATTATTTATGTAAGAAAATAAGCTTTTTTCCACCGTAGTCTTTTTGAAACTCTTACACATTTCCCAGCGAATTTTTCTTTTCGTATCAAAAAAGTGCACATTGTCTCCAGTAAAGTACAATGCAACGCAAAAAACATAGCGCAAATAAGAAAAAAATAATGGGAACAGAAAAGAAAATTCCAGAAACAACCTGTCAAGTAAATATAGACTGTGTTAATAATTAGGATAAACTAGCGAAACAATATACTTTTCGTGATATAACTATGTCCAGACTTGTTTTAATTAACAGACAATCAAGAAGAGCAAATTTGAAGGCTAATTGTCAATATCATTCCCAAGTTATAATCGAAAGGCTTTAATCAAAACTACGGCGCAATCTACCAAACCCCATTATCTAGGTTAATCAAGAAGCTGCTTTCCAATGCAGTATTTTTTAAAATCTTAAACATTTCCCAGCAAATCTTCCTTTTCCTATAAAAAAAGTACGCATTGTGTACAGTGATATACAATAAAACACACATATCACGGCGCAAATATGCAAAAAAGTATTTGAGGCCGAACACAAAATTCCAGAATACCTTTGTCAGGTAAAAATAATCTGTGTTAATTACGATAAATTACCACGACAATGCTTTTCCTTATATAATTGTATCCACGCTTGTTGTAATTCTACAACAATAACATGGCTAATTCATATATGAACTTAGCCTATAGGCTAATTTTTCAATAGCAATAACTACAATGGAAAGTCTTCATTCGAAGCTATGGTTCAATCTCCAAAAAAGCCAATTATTTATGTGAGAAAATAAGCTTTTTTCCACCGTAGTCTTTTTGAAACTCTTACATATTTCCAAGCGAATTTTTCTTTTCGTATCAAAAAAGTGTACATTGTCTCCAGTAAAGTGAAATGCAACGCAAAAATCATAGCGCAAATAAGAAAAAAAATAATGGGAACAGAAAAGAAAATTCCAGAAACAACCTGTCAAGTAAATATAGACTGGGTTAATAATTAGGATAAACTACCGAGACAATATACTTTTCGTGATATAACTATGTCCAGACTTGTTTTAAATAACTGACAATCAAGAACAGCAATTTTGAAGGCTAATTGTCAATATCATTTTCTAATTACAATCCAAAGGCTTTAATCAAAACTACGGCGCAATTTACAAAACTCCATTATCTAGGTTAATCAAGAAGCTGCTTTCCAATGCAGTATTTTTTCAAATCATAAACATTTCCCAGCAAATCTTCCTTTTCCTATCAAAAAAGTACGCATTGTGTACAGTGATATACAATAAAACACAGATATCACGGCGTAAATATGCAAAAAAGTATTTGAGGCCGAACATAAAATTCCAAAATACCATTGTCAGTCTCCAAAAAGCTAATTTTTTATGTGAAAAAATATGCTGTTTTCCACCGTATTTTTCCAAGATGAGTAATTTTGAAGGCTAACTGTCAATATCATTCCCTAGTTGTAATCGAAAGGCTTTAATCAAAAGTACGGCGCAATCTACAAAACGCCATTATCTAGGCTAATCAAGTAGCTGCTTTCCAATGCAGTATTTTTTAAAATCTTAAACATTTCCCAGCAAATCTTTCTTTTCCTATCAAAAAAGTACGCATTGTGTACAGTGATATACAATAAAACACACATATCACGGCGCAAATATGCAAAAAAGTATTTGAGGCCGAACACAAAATTCCAGAATACCTTTGTCAGGTAAAAATAATCTGTGTTAATTACGATAAATTACGACGACAATGCTTTTCCTTTTATAATTGTATCCACGCTTGTTGTAATTCTCCAACAATAACATGGCTAGTTCATATATGAACTTAGCCTATAGGCTAATTTTTCAATAGCAATCACTACACTGGAAAGTCTTCATTCAAAGCTATGGTTCAATCTCCAAAAAGCCAATTATTTATGTAAGAAAATAAGCTTTTTTCCTCCGTAGTCTTTTTGAAACTCTTACACATTTCCCAGCGAATTTTTCTTTTCGTATCAAAAAAGTGTACATTGTCTCCAGTAAAGTACAATGCAACGCAAAAAACATAGCGGAAATAAGAAAAAAATAATGGGAACAGAAAAGAAAATTCCAGAAACAACCTGTCAAGTAAATATAGACTGTGTTAATAATTAGGATAAACTACCGAAACAATATACTTTTCGTGATTTAGCTAACTATGTCCAGACTTGTTTTAATTAACAGACAATCAAGAAGAGCAAATTTGAAGGCTAATTGTCAATATCATTCCCAAGTTATAATCGAAAGGCTTTAATCAAAACTACGGCGCAATCTACAAAACGCCATTATCTAGGCTAATCAAGTAGCTGCTTTCCAATGCAGTATTTTTTAAAATCTTAAACATTTCCCAGCAAATCTTTCTTTTCCTATCAAAAAAGTACGCATTGTGTACAGTGATATACAATAAAACACACATATCACGGCGCCAATATGCAAAAAAGTATTTGAGGCCGAACACAAAAATTCCAGAATACCTTTGTCAGGTAAAAATAATCTGTGTTAATTACGATAAATTACGACGACAATGCTTTTCCTTTTATAATTGTATCCACGCTTGTTTAATTCTCCAACAATAACATGGCTAGTTCATATATGAACTTAGCCTATAGGCTAATTTTTCAATAGCAATCACTACATGGAAAGTCTTCATTCAAAGCTATGGTTCAATCTCCAAAAAGCCAATTATTTATGTAAGAAAAATAAGCTTTTTTCCCGTAGTCTTTTTGAAACTCTTACACATTTCCCAGCGTTTTTCTTTTCGTATCAAAAAAGTGTACATTGTCTCCAGTAAAGTACAATGCAACGCAAAAAACATAGCGCAAATAAGAAAAAAATAATGGGAACAGAAAAGAAAATTCCAGAAACAACCTGTCAAGTAAATATAGACTGTGTTAATAATTAGGATAAACTACCGAAACAATATACTTTTCGTGATATAGCTAACTATGTCCAGACTTGTTTTAATTAACAGACAATCAAGAAGAGCAAATTTGAAGGCTAATTGTCAATGTCATTCCCAAGTTATAATCGAAAGGCTTTAATCAAAATTACGGCGCAATCTACAAAACGCCATTATCTAGGTTAATCAAGTAGCTGCTTTCCAATGCAGGATTTTTTAAAATCTTAAACATTTCCCAGCAAATCTTTCTTTTCCTATCAAAAAGTACGCATTGTGTACAGTGATATACAATAAAACACACATATCACGGCGCAAATATGCAAAAAAGTATTTGAGGCCGAACACAAAGTTCCAGAATACCTTTGTCAGGTAAAAATAATCTGTGTTAATTACGATAAATTACCACGACAATGCTTTTCCTTATATAATTGTATCCACGCTTGTTGTAATTCTCCAACAATAACATGGCTAGTTCATATATGAACTTAGCCTATAGGCTAATTTTTCAATAGCAATCACTACAATGGAAAGTCTTCATTCAAAGCTATGGTTCAATCTCCAAAAAGCCAATTATTTATGTAAGAAAATAAGCTTTTTCCAGCGTAGTCTTTTTGAAACTCTTACACATTTCCCAGCGAATTTTTCTTTTCGTATCAAAAAAGTGCACATTGTCTCCAGTAAAGTACAATGCAACGCAAAAAACATAGCGCAAATAAAAAAATAATGGGAACAGAAAAGAAAATTCCAGAAACAACCTGTCAAGTAAATATAGACTGTGTTAATAATTAGGATAAACTACCGAAACAATATACTTTTCGTGATATAACTATGTCCAGACTTGTTTTAATTAACAGACAATCAAGAAGAGCAAATTTGAAGGCTAATTGTCAATATCATTCCCAAGTTATAATCGAAAGGCTTTAATAAAACTATGCGCAATCTACCAAACCCCATTATCTAGGTTAATCAAGAAGCTGCTTTCCAATGCAGTATTTTTTAAAATCTTAAACATTTCCAGCAAATCTTCCTTTTCCTATAAAAAAGTACGCATTGTGTACAGTGATATACAATAATAAAACACACATATCACGGCGCAAATATGCAAAAAAGTATTTTAGGCCGAACACAAAATTCCAAAATACCCTTGTCAATCTCCAAAAAGCTAATTTATGTGAAAAAATATGCTGTTTTCCACCGTATTTTTCCAAGATGAGTAATTTTTGAACTAACTGTCAATATCATTCCCTAGTTATAATCGAAAGGCTTTAATCAAAAGTACGGCGCAATCTACAAAACGCCATTATCTAGGTTAATCAAGTAGCTGCTTTTCCAATGCAGTATTTTTTAAAATCTTAAACATTTCCCAGCAAATCTTCTTTTCCTATAAAAAAGTACGCATTGTGTACAGTGATATACAATAAAACACACATATCACGGCGCAAATATGCAAAAAAGTATTTGAGGCCGAACACAAAATTCCAGAATACCTTTGTCAGGTAAAAATAATCTGTGTTAATTACGATAAATTACCACGACAATGCTTTTCCTTATATAATTGTATCCAGCTTGTTGTAATTCTCCAACAATAACATGGCTAGTTCATATATGAACTTAGCCTATAGGCTAATTTTTCAATAGCAATCACTACAATGGAAAGTCTTCATTCAAAGCTATGGCTCAATCTCCAAAAAGCCAATTATTTATGTAAGAAAATAAGCTTTTTTCCAGCGTAGTCTTTTTGAAACTCTTACACATTTCCCAGCGAATTTTTCTTTTCGTATAAAACGTGCACATTGTCTCCAGTAAAGTACAATGCAACGCAAAAAACATAGCGCAAATAAGAAAAAAATAATGGGAACAGAAAAGAAAATTCCAGAAACAACCTGTCAAGTAAATATAGACTGTGTCAATAATTAGGATAAACTACCGAAACAATATACTTTTCGTGATATAACTATGTCCAGACTTGTTTTAATTAACAGACAATCAAGAAGAGCAAATTTGAAGGCTAATTGTCAATATCATTCCATAGTTATAATCGAAAGGCTTTAATTAAAATTACGGCGCAATCTACCAAACCCCATTATCTAGGTTAATCAAGTAGCTGCTTTTCAATGCAGTATTTTTTAAAATCTTAAACATTTCCCAGCAAATCTTTCTTTTCCTATCAAAAAAGTACGCATTGTGTACAGTGATATACAATAAAACACACATATCACGGCGCAAATATGCAAAAAAGTATTCGAGGCCGAACACAAAATTCCAGAATACCTTTGTCAGGTAAAAATATTCTGTGTTAATTACGATAAATTACCACGACAATGCTTTTCCTTATATAATTGTATCCAAGCTTGTTGTAATTCTCCAACAATAACATGGCTAGTTCATATATGAACTTAGCCTATAGGCTAATTTTTCAATAGCAATCACTACAATGGAAAGTCTTCATTCAAAGCTATGGTTCAATCTCCAAAAAGCCAATTATTTATGTAAGAAAATAAGCTTTTTTCCAGCGTAGTCTTTTTGAAACTCTTACACATTTCCCAGCGAATTTTTCTTTTCGTATCAAAAAAGTGCACATTGTCTCCAGTAAAGTACAATGCAACGCAAAAAACATAGCGCAAAAAGAAAAAAAATAATGGGAACAGAAAAGAAAATTCCAGAAACAACCTGTCAAGTAAATATAGACTGGTTAATAATTAGGATAAACTACCGAAACAATATACTTTTCGTGATATAACTATGTCCAGACTTGTTTTAATTAACAGACAATCAAGAAGAGCAATTTGAAGGCTAATTGTCAATATCATTCCCAAGTTATAATCGAAAGGTTTATCAAAACTACGGCGCAATCTACCAAACCCATTATCTAGGTTAATCAAGAAGCTGCTTTCCAATGCAGTATTTTTTTTTATAATCTTAAACATTTCCCAGCAAATCTTCCTTTTCCTATAAAAAAGTACGCATTGTGTACAGTGATATACAATAAAACACACATATCACGGCGCAAATATGCAAAAAAGTATTTGAGGCCGAACACAAAATTCCAAAATACCCTTGTCAATCTCCAAAAAGCTAATTTTTATGTGAAAAAATATGCTGTTTTCCACCGTATTTTTCCAAGATGAGTAATTTTGAACGCTAACTGTCAATATCATTCCCTAGTTATAATCGAAAGGTTTTAATCAAAATTACGGCGCAATCTACAAAACGCCATTATCTAGGTTAATCAAGTAGCTCTTTTCCAATGCAGTATTTTTTAAAATCTTAAACATTTCCCAGCAAATCTTTCTTTTCCTATCAAAAAAGTACGCATTATGTACAGTGATATACAACAAAACACACATATCACGGCGCAAATATGCAAAAAAGTATTTGAGTTCGAACACAAAATTCCAGAATACCTTTGTCAGGTAAAAATAATCTGTGTTAATTACGATAAATTACCACGACAATGCTTTTCCTTATATAATTGTATCCACGCTTGTTGTAATTCTCCAACAATAACATGGCTAGTTCATATATGAACTTAGCCTATAGGCTAATTTTTCAATAGCAATCACTACAATGGAAAGTCTTCATTCAAAGCTATGGTTCAATCTCCAAAAAGCCAATTATTTATGTAAGAAAATAAGCTTTTTTCCAGCGTAGTCTTTTTGAAACTCTTACACATTTCCCAGCGAATTTTTCTTTTCGTATCAAAAAAGTGCACATTGTCTCCAGTAAAGTACAATGCAACGCAAAAAACATAGCGCAAATAAGAAAAAAATAATGGGAACAGAAAAGAAAATTCCAGAAACAACCTGTCAAGTAAATATAGACTGTGTTAATAATTAGGATAAACTACCGAAACAATATACTTTTCGTGATATAACTATGTCCAGACTTGTTTTAATTAACAGACAATCAAGAAGAGCAAATTTGAAGGCTAATTGTCAATATCATTCCCAAGTTATAATCGAAAGGCTTTAATCAAAACTACGGCGCAATCTACCAAACCCATTATCTAGGTTAATCAAGAAGCTGCTTTCCAATGCAGTATTTTTTAAAATCTTAAACATTTCCCAGCAAATCTTCTTTTCCTATAAAAAAAGTACGCATTGTGTACAGTGATATACAAAAAAACACTCATATCACGGCGCAAATATGCAAAAAAGTATTTGAGGCCGAACACAAAATTCCAGAATACCTTTGTCAGGTAAAAATAATCTGTGTTAATTACGATAAATTACCACGACAATGCTTTTCCTTATATAATTGTATCCACGCTTGTTGTAATTCTACAACAATAACATGGCCAGTTCATATATGAACCTAGCCTATAGGCTAATTTTTCAATAGCAATCACTACAATGGAAAGTCTTCATTCGAAGCTATGGTTCAATCTCCAAAAAGCCAATTATTTATGTGAGAAAATAAGCTTTTTTCCACCGTAGTCTTTTTGAAACTCTTACATATTTCCAGCGAATTTTTCTTTTCGTATCAAAAAAGTGTACATTGTCTCCAGTAAAGTGAAATGCAACGCAAAAATCATATCGCAAATAAAAAAAAAATAATGGGAACAGAAAAGAAAATTCCAGAAACAACCTGTCAAGTAAATATAGACTGTGTTAATAATTAGGATAAACTACCGAGACAATATACTTTTCGTGATATAACTATGTCCAGACTTGTTTTAAATAACTGACAATCAAGAACAGCAATTTTGAAGGCTAATTGTCAATATCATTTCTAATTACAATCCAAAGGCTTTAATCAAAACTACGGCGCAATTTACAAAACTCCATTATCTAGGTTAATCAAGAAGCTGCTTTCCAATGCAGTTTTTTTCAAATCATAAACATTTCCCAGCTAATCTTCCTTTTCCTATCAAAAAAGTACGCATTGTGTACAGTGATATACAATAAAACACAGATATCACGGCGTAAATATGCAAAAAAGTATTTGAGGCCGAACATAAAATTCCAAAATACCATTGTCAATCTCCAAAAAGCTAATTTTTTATGTGAAAAAATATGCTGTTTTCCACCGTATTTTTCCAAGATGAGTAATTTTGAAAGCTAACTGTCAATATCATTCCCTAGTTGTAATCGAAAGGCTTTAATCAAAAGTACGGCGCAATCTACAAAACGCCATTATCTAGGCTAATCAAGTAGCTGCTTTCCAATGCAGTATTTTTTAAAATCTTAAACATTTCCCAGCAAATCTTTCTTTTCCTATCAAAAAAGTACGCATTGTGTACAGTGATATACAATAAAACACACATATCACGGCGCAAATATGCAAAAAAGTATTTGAGGCCGAACACAAAATTCCAGAATACCTTTGTCAGGTAAAAATAATCTGTGTTAATTACGATAAATTACCACGACAATGCTTTTCCTTATATAATTGTATCCAAGCTTGTTGTAATTCTCCAACAATAACATGGCTAGTTCATATATGAACTTAGCCTATAGGCTAATTTTTCAATAGCAATCACTACAATGGAAAGTCTTCATTCAAAGCTATGGTTCAATCTCCAAAAAGCCAATTATTTATGTAAGAAAATAAGCTTTTTTCCAGCGTAGTCTTTTTGAAACTCTTACACATTTCCCAGCGAATTTTTCTTTTCGTATCAAAAAAGTGCACATTGTCTCCAGTAAAGTACAATGCAACGCAAAAAACATAGCGCAAATAAGAAAAAAATAATGGGAACAGAAAAGAAAATTCCAGAACAACCTGTCAAGTAAATATAGACTGTGTCAATAATTAGGATAAACTACCGAAACAATATACTTTTCGTGATATAACTATGTCCAGACTTGTTTTAATTAACAGACAATCAAGAAGAGCAAATTTGAAGGCTAATTGTCAATATCATTCCATAGTTATAATCGAAAGGCTTTAATTAAAATTACGGCGCAATCTACAAAACGCCATTATCTAGGTTAATCAAGTAGCTGCTTTCCAATGCAGTATTTTTTAAAATCTTAAACATTTCCCAGCAAATCTTTCTTTTCCTATCAAAAAAGTACGCATTGTGTACAGTGATATACAATAAAACACACATATCACGGCGCAAATATGCAAAAAAGTATTCGAGGCCGAACACAAAATTCCAGAATACCTTTGTCAGGTAAAAATATTCTGTGTTAATTACGATAAATTACCACGACAATGCTTTTCCTTATATAATTGTATCCAAGCTTGTTGTAATTCTCCAACAATAACATGGCTAGTTCATATATGAACTTAGCCTATAGGCTAATTTTTCAATAGCATTCACTACAATGGAAAGTCTTCATTCAAAGCTATGGTTCAATCTCCAAAAAGCCAATTATTTATGTTAGAAAATAAGCTTTTTTCAAGCGTAGTCTTTTTGAAACTCTTACACATTTCCCAGCGAATTTTTCTTTTCGTATCAAAAAAGTGCACATTGTCTCCAGTAAAGTACAATGCAACGCAAAAAACATAGCGCAAAAAAGAAAAAAATAATGGGAACAGAAAAGAAAATTCCAGAAACAACCTGTCAAGTAATTATAGACTGTGTTAATAATTAGGATAAACTAGCGAAACAATATACTTTTCGTGATATAACTATGTCCAGACTTGTTTTAATTAACAGACAATCAAGAAGAGCAAATTTGAAGGCTAATTGTCAATATCATTCCCAAGTTATAATCGAAAGGCTTTAATCAAAACTACGGCGCAATCTACCAAACCCCATTATCTAGGTTAATCAAGAAGCTGCTTTCCAATGCAGTATTTTTTTTTATAATCTTAAACATTTCCCAGCAAATCTTCCTTTTCCTATAAAAAAGTACGCATTGTGTACAGTGATATACAATAAAACACACATATCACGGCGCAAATATGCAAAAAAGTATTTGAGGCCGAACACAAAATTCCAAAATACCCTTGTCAATCTCCAAAAAGCTAATTTTTTATGTGAAAAAATATGCTGTTTTCCACCGTATTTTTCCAAGATGAGTAATTTTGAACGCTAACTGTCAATATCATTCCCTAGTTATAATCGAAAGGTTTTAATCAAAATTACGGCGCAATCTACAAAACGCCATTATCTAGGTTAATCAAGTAGCTCTTTTCCAATGCAGTATTTTTTAAAATCTTAAACATTTCCTAGCAAATCTTACTTTTCCTATCAAAAAAGTACGCATTATGTACAGTGATATACAAAAAAACACACATATCACGGCGCAAATATGCAAAAAAGTATTTGAGTTCGAACACAAAATTCCAGAATACCTTTGTCAGGTAAAAATAATCTGTGTTAATTACGATAAATTACCATGACAATGCTTTTCCTTATATAATTGTATCCACGCTTGTTGTAATTCTACAACAATAACATGGCTAGTTCATATATGAACTTAGCCTATAGGCTAATTTTTCAATAGCAATCGCTACAATGGAAAGTCTTCATTCAAAGCTATGGTTCAATCTCCAAAAAGCCAATTATTTATGTAAGAAAATAAGCTTTTTTCCACCGTAGTCTTTTTGAAACTCTTACACATTTCCCAGCGAATTTTTCTTTTCGTATCAAAAAAGTGCACATTGTCTCCAGTAAAGTACAATGCAACGCAAAAAACATAGCGCAAATAAGAAAAAAATAATGGGAACAGAAAAGAAAATTCCAGAAACAACCTGTCAAGTAAATATAGACTGTGTTAATAATTAGGATAAACTACCGAAACAATATACTTTTCGTGATATAACTATGTCCAGACTTTTTTTAATTAACAGACAATCAAGAAGAGCAAATTTGAAGGCTAATTGTCAATATCATTCCCAAGTTATAATCGAAAGGCTTTAATCAAAACTACGGCGCAATCTACCAAACCCCATTATCTAGGTTAATCAAGAAGCTGCTTTCCAAAGCAGTATTTTTTTTTATAATCTTAAACATTTCCCAGCAAATCTTCCTTTTCCTATAAAAAAAGTACGCATTGTGTACAGTGATATACAATAAAACACACATATCACGGCGCAAATATGCAAAAAGTATTTGAGGCCGAACACAAAATTCCAAAATACCCTTGTCAATCTCCAAAAAGCTTATTTTTATGTGAAAAAATATGCCGTTTTCCACCGTATTTTCCAAGATGAGTAATTTTGAACGCTAACTGTCAATATCATTCCCTAGTTATAATCGAAAGGTTTTAATCAAAATTACGGCGATATCTACAAAACGCTATTATCTAGGTTAATCAAGTAGCTGCTTTCCAATGCAGTATTTTTTAAAATCTTAAACATTTCCCAGCAAATCTTTCTTTTCCTATCAAAAAAGTACGCATTGTGTACAGTGATATACAAAAAAACACACATATCACGGCGCAAATATGCAAAAAAGTATTTGAGGCCGAACACAAAATTCCAGAATACCTTTGTCAGGTAAAAATAATCTGTGTTAATTACGATAAATTACCACGACAATGCTTTTCCTTATATAATTGTATCCACGCTTGTTGTAATTCTACAACAATAACATGGCTTGTTCATATATGAACTTAGCCTATAGGCTAATTTTTCAATAGCAATCACTACAATGGAAAGTCTTCATTCAAAGCTATGGTTCAATCTTCAAAAAGCCAATTATTTATGTAAGAAAATAAGCTTTTTTCCACCGTAGTCTTTTTGAAACTCTTACACATTTCCCAGCTAATTTTTCTTTTCGTATCAAAAAAGTGCACATTGTCTCCAGTAAAATACAATGCAACGCAAAAAAAATAGCGCAAATAAGATAAAAATAATGGGAACAGAAAAGAAAATTCCAGAAACAACCTGTCAAGTAAATATAGACTAATTTTCTTGTATGATTGCATGGCGACTTTAGTAATTATAATAACTTGTAGGTACACCACGTAAGTATTAAATACTGCAAAGCTTTCGGTCCGTTAACCCGGACCTTCATCAGTGCAATTACTTGAATACACAATTACTTGAATTGTCTGTTTACCATATATTGGCCCAGCTTCATATAAAATCGTTAGGATTTTAAAAGAAGTTGGAATACAAGTTTACCATTCTAGCAATAACAAATTGTTTCGCGCTCTTTACACACACAAGGATGGCGTCGATGAACAACAGAAACCTGGTGTGTACCGCATTCCATGTGAATGTGGTTTGGTTTACATTGGAGAGACCGGTAGAAATCTCTCAATACGTCTTAAAGAACATAAGACGAACTGCGAGAAAGGTAAACTGGATAAGTCTGCAGTAGCTCACCATGCATGGACTTATGATCATCGCATTAAATGGAACGATGCTACCATTTTAGCAAACGATAAGTTTACTGTCTCTCGTAAAATGAGAGAATCTATTGAAATTTATAAACATCAAACTATCGTCCAAGAGGGAAAGCCACTTAATAGTCCGTGGCGTGCTCTTTTCGGTGTCTCTTAGTCAAATACTTGTCTAGGGCGCGCGCATTAATTAGAACTTAATTAAATGAAACCGTTTAATTAATAGCGCGAGCAAACTAATCACGACTAACATGATATTTAAGTGACGCGCAAACGTGTATTCAAGTAATTGCACTGATGAAGGTCCGGGTTAACGGACCGAAAGCTTTGCAGTATTTAATACTTACGTGGTGTACCTACAAGTTATTATAATAAATATAGACTGTGTTAATAATTAGGATAAACTACCGAAACAATATACTTTTCGTGATATAACTATGTCCAGACTTGTTTTAATTAACAGACAATCAAGAAGAGCAAATTTGAAGGCTAATTGTCAATATCATTCCCAAGTTATAATCAAAAGGCTTTAATCAAAACTACGGCGCAATCTACCAAACCCCATTATCTAGGTTAATCAAGAAGCTGCTTTCCAATGCAGTATTTTTTAAAATCTTAAACATTTCCCAGCAAATCTTCCTTTTCCTATCAAAAAAGTACGCATTGTGTACAGTGATATACAATAAAAAACACATATCACGGCGCAAATATGCAAAAAAGTATTTGATGCCGAACACAAAATTCCAAAATACCTTTGTCAATCTCTAAAAAGCTAATTTTTTATGTGAAAAAATATGCTGTTTTCCAACGTATTTTTCCAAGATGAGTAATTTTGAACGCTAACTGTCAATATCATTCCCTAGTTATAATCGAAAGGCTTTAATCAAAATTACGGCGCAATCTACAAAACGCCATTATCTAGGTTAATCAAGTAGCTGCTTTCCAATGCAGGATTTTTTAAAATCTTAAACATTTCCCAGCAAATCTTTCTTTTCCTATCAAAAAAGTACGCATTGTGTACAGTGATATACAATAAAACACACATATCACGGCGCAAATATGCAAAAAAGTATTTGAGGCCGAACACAAATTTCCAGAATACCTTTGTATGTCTATTAATTACGATAAATTACCACGACAATGCTTTTCCTTTTATAATTGTATCCACGCTTGTTGTAATTCTCCAACAATAACATGGCTAGTTCATATATGAATTTAGCCTATAGGCTAATTTTTCAAGAGCAATCACTACACTGGAAAGTCTTCATTCAAAGCTATGGTTCAATCTCCAAAAAGCCAATTATTTATGTAAGAAAATAAGCTTTTTTCCTCCGTAGTCTTTTTGAAACTCTTACACATTTCCCAGCGAATTTTTCTTTTCGTATCAAAAAAGTGTACATTGTCTCCAGTAAAGTACAATGCAACGCAAAAAACATAGCGCAAATAAGAAAAAAATAATGGGAACAGAAAAGAAAATTCCAGAAACAACCTGTCAAGTAAATATAGACTGTGTTAATAATTAGGATAAACTACCGAAACAATATACTTTTCGTGATATAACTATGTCCAGACTTTTTTTAATTAACAGACAATCAAGAAGAGCAAATTTGAAGGCTAATTGTCAATATCATTCCCAAGTTATAATCGAAAGGCTTTAATCAAAACTACGGCGCAATCTACCAAACCCCATTATCTAGGTTAATCAAGAAGCTGCTTTCCAAAGCAGTATTTTTTTTTATAATCTTCAACATTTCCCAGCAAATCTTCCTTTTCCTATAAAAAAAGTACGCATTGTGTACAGTGATATACAATAAAACACACATATCACGGCGCAAATATGCAAAAAAGTATTTGAGGCCGAACACAAAATTCCAAAATACCCTTGTCAATCTCCAAAAAGCTAATTTTTTATGTGAAAAAATATGCCGTTTTCCACCGTATTTTTCCAAGATGAGTAATTTTGAACGCTAACTGTCAATATCATTCCCTAGTTATAATCGAAAGGTTTTAATCAAAATTACGGCGATATCTACAAAACGCTATTATCTAGGTTAATCAAGTAGCTGCTTTCCAATGCAGTATTTTTTAAAATCTTAAACATTTCCCAGCAAATCTTTCTTTTCCTATCAAAAAAGTACGCATTGTGTACAGTGATATACAAAAAAACACACATATCACGGCGCAAATATGCAAAAAAGTATTTGAGGCCGAACACAAAATTCCAGAATACCTTTGTCAGGTAAAAATAATCTGTGTTAATTACGATAAATTACCACGACAATGCTTTTCCTTATATAATTGTATCCACGCTTGTTGTAATTCTACAACAATAACATGGCTTGTTCATATATGAACTTAGCCTATAGGCTAATTTTCAATAGCAATCACTACAATGGAAAGTCTTCATTCAAAGCTATGGTTCAATCTTCAAAAAGCCAATTATTTATGTAAGAAAATAAGCTTTTTTCCACCGTAGTCTTTTGAAACTCTTACACATTTCCCAGCTAATTTTTCTTTTCGTATAACAAAAAAGTGCACATTGTCTCCAGTAAAGTACAATGCAACGCAAAAAAAATAGCGCAAATAAGATAAAATAATGGGAACAGAAAAGAAAATTCCAGAAACAACCTGTCAAGTAAATATAGACTAATTTTCTTGTATGATTGCATGGCGACTTTAGTAATTATATAACTTTGTAGGTCACCACGTAAGTATTAAATACTGCAAAGCTTTCGGTCCGTTAACCCGGACCTTCATCAGTGCAATTACTTGAATACACAATTACTTGAATTGTCTGTTTACCATATATTGGCCCAGCTTCATATAAAATCGTTAGGATTTTAAAAGAAGTTGGAATACAAGTTTACCATTCTAGCAATAACAAATTGTTTCGCGCTCTTTACACACACAAGGATGGCGTCGATGAACAACAGAAACCTGGTGTGTACCGCATTCCATGTGAATGTGGTTTGGTTTACATTGGAGAGACCGGTAGAAATCTCTCAATACGTCTTAAAGAACATAAGACGAACTGCGAGAAAGGTAAACTGGATAAGTCTGCAGTAGCTCACCATGCATGGACTTATGATCATCGCATTAAATGGAACGATGCTACCATTTTAGCAAACGATAAGTTTACTGTCTCTCGTAAAATGAGAGAATCTATTGAAATTTATAAACATCAAACTATCGTCCAAGAGGGAAAGCCACTTAATAGTACGTGGCGTGCTCTTTTCGGTGTCTCTTAGTCAAATACTTGTCTAGGGCGCGCGCATTAATTAGAACTTAATTAAATGAAACCGTTTAATTAATAGCTCGAGCAAACTAATCACGACTAACATGATATTTAAGTGACGCGCAAACGTGTATTCAAGTAATTGCACTGATGAAGGTCCGGGTTAACGGACCGAAAGCTTTGCAGTATTTAATACTTACGTGGTGTACCTACAAGTTATTATAATAAATATAGACTGTGTTAATAATTAGGATAAACTACCGAAACAATATACTTTTCGTGATATAACTATGTCCAGACTTGTTTTAATTAACAGACAATCAAGAAGAGCAAATTTGAAGGCTAATTGTCAATATCATTCCCAAGTTATAATCGAAAGGCTTTAATCAAAACTACGGCGCAATCTACCAAACCCCATTATCTAGGTTAATCAAGAAGCTGCTTTCCAATGCAGTATTTTTTAAAATCTTAAACATTTCCCAGCAAATCTTCCTTTTCCTATAAAAAAAGTACGCATTGTGTACAGTGATATACAATAAAACACACATATCACGTCGCAAATATGCAAAAAAGTATTTTAGGCCGAACACAAAATTCCAAAATACCCTTGTCAATCTCTAAAAAGCTAATTTTTTATGTGAAAAAATATGCTGTTTTCCACCGTATTTTTCCAAGATGAGTAATTTTGAACGCTAACTGTCAATATCATTCCCTAGTTATAATCGAAAGGCTTTAATCAAAATTACGGTGCAATCTACAAAACGCCATTATCTAGGCTAATCAAGTAGCTGCTTTCCAATGCAGTATTTTTTAAAATCTTAAACATTTCCCAGCAAATCTTTCCTTTCCTATCAAAAAAGCACGCATTGTGTACAGTTATAAACAATAAAACACACATATCACGGCGCAAATATGCAAAAAAGTATTTGAGGCCGAACACAAAATTCCAGAATACCTTTGTATGTCTATTAATTACGATAAATTACCACGACAATGCTTTTCCTTTTATAATTGTATCCACGCTTGTTGTAATTCTCCAACAATAACATGGCTAGTTCATATATGAATTTAGCCTATAGGCTAATTTTTCAATAGCAATCACTAATTTTTTATGTGAAAAAATATGCTTTTTTCCACCGTATTTTTCCAAGATGAGTAATTTTGAACGCTAACTGTCAATATCACTCCCTAGTTATAATCGAAAGGCTTTAATCAAAATTACGGCGCAATCTAGAAAACGCCATTATCTAGGTTAATCAAGTAGCTGCTTTCCAATGCAGGATTTTTTAAAATCTTAAACATTTCCCAGCAAATCTTTCTTTTCCTATCAAAAAAGTACGCATTGTGTACAGTGATATACAATAAAACACACATATCACGGCGCAAATATGCAAAAAAGTATTTGAGGCCGAACACAAAATTCCAGAATACCTTTGTCAGGTAAAAATAATCTGTGTTAATTACGATAAATTACCACGACAATGCTTTTCCTAATATAATTGTATCCACGATTGTTGTAATTCTCCAACAATAACATGGCTAGTTAATATATGAACTTAGGCTAATTTTTCAATAGCAATCAATACAATGGAAAGTCTTCATTCAAAGCTATGGTTCAATCTCCAAAAAGCCAATTATTTATGTAAGAAAATAAGCTTTTTTCCACCGTAGTCTTTTTGAAATTCTTACACATTTCCCAGCGAATTTTTCTTTTCCTATCAAAAAAGTGCACATTGTCTCCAGTAAAGTACAATGCAACGCAAAAAACATAGCGCAAATAAGAAAAAAATAATGGGAACAGAAAAGAAAATTCCAGAAACAACCTGTCAAGTAAATATAGACTGTGTTAATAATTAGGATAAACTAGCGAAACAATATACTTTTCGTGATATAGCTAACTATGTCCAGACTTGTTTTAATTAACAGACAATCAAGAAGAGCAAATTTGAAGGCTAATTGTCAATATCATTCCCAAGTTATAATCGAAAGGCTTTAATCAAAACTACGGCGCAATCTACCAAACCCCATTATCTAGGTTAATCAAGAAGCTGCTTTCCAATGCAGTATTTTTTCAAATCTTAAACATTTCGCAGCAAATCTTACTTTTCCTATAAAAAAAGTACGCATTGTGTACAGTGATATACAATAAAACACACATATCACGGCGCAAATATGCAAAAAAGTATTTGAGGCCGAACACAAAATTCCAAAATACCCTTGTCAATCTCTAAAAAGCTAATTTTTTATGTGAAAAAATATGCTGTTTTCCACCGTATTTTTCCAAGATGAGTAATTTTGAACGCTAACTGTCAATATCATTCCCTAGTTATAATCGAAAGGCTTTAATCAAAATTACGGCGCAATCTAGAAAACGCCATTATCTAGGTTAATCAAGTAGCTGCTTTCCAATGCAGGATTTTTTAAAATCTTAAACATTTCCCAGCAAATCTTTCTTTTCCTATCAAAAAACTACGCATTGTGTACAGTGATATACAATAAAACACACATATCACGGCGCAAATATGCAAAAAAGTATTTGAGGCCGAACACAAAATTCCAGAATGCCTTTGTCAGGTAAAAATAATCTGTGTTAATTACGATAAATTACCACGACAATGCTTTTCCTTATATAATTGTATCCACGCTTGTTGTAATTCTCCAACAATAACATGGCTAGTTCATATATGAACTTAGCCTATAGGCTAATTTTTCAATAGCAATCACTACAATGGAAAGTCTTCATTCAAAGCTATGGTTCAATCTCCAAAAAGCCAATTATTTATGTAAGAAAATAAGCTTTTTTCCACCGTAGTCTTTTTGAAACTCTTACACATTTCCCAGCGAATTTTTCTTTTCGTATCAAAAAAGTGCACATTGTCTCCAGTAAAGTACAATGCAACGCAAAAAACATAGCGCAAATAAGAAAAAAATAATGGGAACAGAAAAGAAAATTCCAGAAACAACCTGTCAAGTAAATATAGACTGTGTTAATAATTAGGATAAACTACCGAAACTTTTCGTGATATAACTTTGTCCAGACTTGTTTTAATCAACAGACAATCAAGAAGAGCAAATTTGAAAGCTAATTGTCAATATCATTCCCAAGTTATAATCGAAAGGCTTTAATAAAAACTACGGCGCAATCTACCAAACCCCATTATCTAGGTTAATCAAGAAGCTGCTTTCCAATGCAGTATTTTTTAAAATCTTAAACATTTCCCAGCAAATCTTCCTTTTCCTATAAAAAAAGTACGCCGGCATTGTGTACAGTGATATACAATAAAACACACATATCACGGCGCAAATATGCAAAAAAGTATTTGAGGCCGAACACAAAATTCCAAAATACCCTTGTCAATCTCCAAAAAGCTAATTTTTTATGTGAAAAAATATGCTGTTTTCCACCGTATTTTTCCAAGATGAGTAATTTTGAACGCTAACTGTCAATATCATTCCCTAGTTATAATCGAAAGGCTTTAATCAAAACTACGGCGCAATCTACAAAACGCCATTACCGAGGTTAATCAAGAAGCTGCTTTCCAATGCAGTATTTTTTAAAATCTTAAACATTTCCCAGCAAATCTTGCTTTTCCTATCAAAAAAGTACCCATTGTGTACAGTGATATACAATAAAACACACATATCACGGCGCAAATATGCAAAAAAGTATTTTAGGCCGAACACAAAATTCCAAAATACCCTTGTCAATCTCCAAAAAGCTAGTTATTTATGTGAAAAAATATGCTGTTTTCCACCGTAATTTTCCAAGATAAGTAATTTTGAAGGCTAATTGTCAATATCATTCCCTAGTTATAATCGAAAGGCTTTAATAAAAAGTACGGCGCAATCTACAAAACGCCATTATCTAGGTTAATCAAGTAGCTGCTTTCCAATGCAGTATTTTTTAAAATCTTAAACATTTCCCAGCAAATCTTTCCTTTCCTATCAAAAAAGCACGCATTGTGTACAGTTATGAACAATAAAACACACATATCACGGCGCAAATATGCAAAAAAGTATTTGAGGCCGAACACAAATTTCCAGAATACCTTTGTATGTCTATTAATTACGATAAATTACGACGACAATGCTTTTCCTTATATAATTGTATCCACGCTTGTTGTAATTCTCCAACAATAACATGGCTAGTTAATATATGAACTTAGTTTATAGGCTAATTTTTCAATAGCAATCACTACACTGGAAAGTCTTCATTCAAAGCTATGGTTCAATCTCCAAAAAGCCAATTATTTATATAAGAAAATAAGCTTTTTTCCACCGTAGTCTTTTTGAAACTCTTACACATTTCCTAGCGAATTTTTCTTTTCGTATCAAAAAAGTGCCCATTGTCTCCAGTAAAGTACAATGCACAGCAAAAAACATAGCCCAAATAGAAAAAAATAATGGGAACAGAAAAGAAAATTCCAGAAACAACCTGTCAAGTAAATATAGACTGTGTTAATAATTAGGATAAACTACCAAAGCAATATACTTTTCGTGATATAACTATATCCAGACTTGTTTTAATTAACAGACAATCAAGAAGAGCAAATTTGAAGGCTAATTGTCAGTATCATTCCCAAGTTATAATCGAAAGGCTTTAATCAAAACTACGGCGCAATCTACCAAACCCCATTATCTAGGTTAATCAAGAAGTTGCTTTCCAATGCAGTATTTTTTAAAATCTTAAACATTTCCCAGCAAATCTTCCTTTTCCTATAAAAAAAGTACGCATTCTGTACAGTGTATTACAATAAAACACACATCACGGCGCAAATATGCAAAAAAGTATTTGAGGCCGAACACAAAATTCCAAAATACCCTTGTCAATCTCCAAAAAGCTAATTTTTTATGTGAAAAAATATGCTGTTTTCCACCGTATTTTTCCAAGATGAGTAATTTTGAACGCTAACTGTCAATATCATTCCCTAGTTATAATCGAAAGGCTTTAATCAAAACTACGGCGCAATCTACAAAACGCCATTACCAAGGTTAATCAAGAAGCTGCTTTCCAATGCAGTATTTTTTAAAATCTTAAACACTTCCCAGCAAATCTTTCCTTTCCTATCAAAAAAGCACGCATTGTGTACAGTTATGAACAATAAAACACACATATCACGGCGCAAATATGCAAAAAAGTATTTGAGGCCGAACACAAATTTCCAGAATACCTTTGTATGTCTATTAATTACGATAAATTACCACGACAATGCTTTTCCTTATATAATTGTATCCACGCTTGTTGTAATTCTCCAACAATAACATGGCTAGTTAATATATGAACTTAGCCTATAGGCTAATTTTTCAATAGCAATCACTACCATGGAAAGTCTTCATTCAAAGCTATGGTTCAATCTCCAAAAAGCCAATTATTTATGTAAGAAAATAAGCTTTTTTCCACCGTAGTCTTTTTGAAACTCTTACACATTTCCCAGCGAATTTTTCTTTTCGTATCAAAAAAGTGCACATTGTCTCCAGTAAAGTACAATGCAACGCAAAAAACATAGCGCAAATAAGAAAAAAATAATAGGAACAGAAAAGAAAATTCCAGAAACAACCTGTCAAGTAAATATAGACTGTGTTAATAATTAGGATAAACTACCGAAGCAATATACTTTTCGTGATATAGCTATATCCAGACTTGTTTTAATTAACAGACAATCAAGAAGAGCAAATTTGAAGGCTAATTGTCAATATCATTCCAAAGTTATAATCGAAAGGCTCTAATAAAAACTACGGCGCAATCTACCAAACCCTATTATCTAGGTTAATCAAGAAGCTGCTTTCCAATGCAGTATTTTTTAAAATCTTAAACATTTCCCAGCAAATCTTCCTTTACTATAATAAGTACGCATTGTGTACAGTGATATAAAATAAAATACAAATATCACGGTGCAAATATGCAAAAAAGTATTTGAGGCCGAACACAAAATTCCAAAATACCCTTGTCAATCTCTAAAAAGCTAATTTTTTATGTGAAAAAATATGCTGTTTTCCACCGTATTTTTCCAAGATGAGTAATTTTGAACGCTAACTGTCAATATCATTCCCTAGTTATAATCGAAAGGCTTTAATCAAAATTACGGCGCAATCTACAAAACGCCATTATCTAGGTTAATCAAGTAGCTGCTTTCCAATGCAGTATTTTTTAAAATCTTAAACATTTCCCAGCAAATCTTTCTTTTCCTATCAAAAAAGTACGCATTGTTTCAGTGATATACAATAAAACACAAATATCACGGCGCAAATATGCAAAAAATATTTGAGGCTGAACACAAATATCCAAAATAACCTTGTCAATCTCCAAAAAGCTAATTTTTTATGTGAAAAAATATGCTGTTTTCCACCGTATTTTTCCAAGATGAGTAATTTTGAAGGCTAACTGTCAATATCATTCCCTAGTTATAATCGAAAGGCTTTAATCAAAAATACGGCGCAATCTACCAAACCCCATTATCTAGGTTAATCAAGAAGCTGCTTTCCAATGCAGTATTTTTTAAAATCTTAAACATTTCCCAGCAAATCTTCCTTTTCCTATCAAAAAAGTACGCATTTTGTACAGTGATATAAAATAAAACACACATATCACGGCGCAAATATGCAAAAAAGTATTTGAGGCCGAACACAAAATTCCAGAATACCTTTGTCAGGTAAAAATAATCTGTGTTAATTACGATAAATTACCACGACAATGCTTTTCCTTATATAATTGTATTTACGCTTGTTGTAATTCTCCAACAATAACATGGCTAGTTCATATATGAACTTAGCCTATAGGCTAATTTTTCAATAGCAATCACTACAATGGAAAGTCTTCATTCAAAGCTATGGTTCAATCCCCAAAAAGCCAATTATTTATGTAAGAAAATAAGCTTTTTTCCAGCGAAGTCTTTTTGAAACTCTTACACATTTCCCAGCGAATTTTTCTTTTCGTATCAAAAAAGTGCACATTGTCTCCAGTAAAGTACAATGCAACGCAAAAAACATAGCGCAAATAAGATAAAAATAATGGGAACAGAAAAGAAAATTCCAGAAACAACCTGTCAAGTAAATATAGACTGTGTGAATAATTAGGATAAACTACTGAAACAATATACTTTTCGTGATATAACTATGTCCAGACTTATTTTAATTAACAGACAATCAAGAAGAGCAAATTTGAAGGCTAATTGTCAATATCATTCCCAAGTTATAATCGAAAGGCTTTAATCAAAACTACGGCGCAGTCTACCAAACCCCATTATCTAGGTTAATCAAGAAGCTGCTTTCCAATGCAGTATTTTTTTTTATAATCTTAAACATTTTTCAGCAAATCTTCCTTTTCCTATCAAAAAAGTACGCATTGTGTACAGTGATATACAAAAAAACACACATATCACAGCGCAAATATGCAAAAAATTATTTGAGGCCGAACACAAAATTCCAGAATACCTTTGTATTCCTATTAATTACGATAAATTACCACGACAATGCTTTTCCTTATATAATTGTATCCACGCTTGTTGTAATTCTACAACAATAACATGGCTAGTTCATATATGAACCTAGCCTATAGGCTAATTTTTCAATAGCAATCACTACAATGGAAAGTCTTCATTCGAAGCTCTCTGGTTCAATCTCCAAAAAGCCAATTATTTATGTGAGAAAATAAGCTTTTTTCCGCCGTAATCTTTTTGAAACTCTTACACATTTCCCAGCGAATTTTTCTTTTCGTATCAAAAAGTGTACATTGTCTCCAGTAAAGTGAAATTCAACGCAAAAATCATAGCGCATATAAGAAAAAAAATAATGGGAACCGAAAAGAAAATTCCAGAAACAACCTGTCAAGTAAATATAAATCTTTTTAGTAATTAGGATAAACTACCGAAACAATATACTTTTCGTGATAATTATAACTATGTCCAGACTTGTTTAAATTAACTGACAATCAAGAAGAGCAATTTTGAAGTCTAATTGTCAATATCATTCTCTAATTACAATCCAAAGGTTTTAATCAAAACTACGGCGCAATTTACAAAACTCCATTATCTAGGTTAATCAAGAAGGTGCTTTCCAATGCAGTATTTTTTAAAATCTTAAACATTTCCCAGCAAATCTTCCTTTTCCTATCAAAAAAGTACGCATTGTGTACAGTGATATACAATAAAACACACATATCACGGCGCAAATATGCAAAAACGTATTTTAGGCCGAACACAAAATTGCAAAATACCCTTGTCAATCTCCAAAAAGCTACTTATTTATGTGAAAAAATATGTTGTTTTCCACCGTAATTTTCCAAGATGAGTAATTTTGAAGGCTAATTTTCAATGTCATTCCCTAGTTATAATCCAAAGGCTTTAATCAAAAATACGAGGCAATCTACAAAACGCCATTACCTAAGTTAATCACGAAGCTGCTTTCCAATGCAGTATTTTTTAAAATCTTAAACATTTCCCAGCAAATCGTTCTTTTCCTATCAAAAAAGTACGCATTGTGTACAGTGATATACAATAAAACACACATATCACGGCGCAAATATGCAAAAAAGTATTTGAGGCCGAACACAAAATTCCAGAATACCTTTGTATTCCTATTAATTACGATAAATTACCACGACAATGCTTTTCCTTATATAATTGTATCCACGCTTGTTGTAATTCTACAACAATAACATGGCTATTTCATATATGAACATAGCCTATAGGCTAATTTTTCAATAGCAATCACTACCATGGAAAGTCTTCATTCGAAGCTATGGTTCAATCTCCAAAAAGCCAATTATCTATGTGAGAAAATAAGCTTTTTTCCACCGTAGTCTTTTTGAAACTCTTACACATTTCCCAGCGAATTTTTCTTTTCGTATCAAAAAAGTGTACATTGTCTCCAGTAAAGTGAAATGCAACGCAAAAATCATAGCGCAAATAAGAAAAAAAATAATGGGAACAGAAACGAAAATTCCAGAAACAACCTGTAAAGTAAATATAGACTGTTTTAATAATTAGGATAAACTACAGAAACAATATACTTTTCGTGATATAACTATGTCCAGACTTGTTTTAATTAACTGACAATCAAGAAGAGCAATTTTGAAGGCTAATTGTCAATATCATTCTCTAATTACAATCCAAAGGCTTTAATCAAAACTACGGCGCAATTTTTAAAACTCCATTATCTAGGTTAATCAAGAAGCTGCTTTCCAATGCAGTATTTTTTAAAGTCATAAACATTTCCCAGCAAATCTTCCTTTTCCTATCAAAAAAGTACGCATTGTGTACAGTGATATAAAATAAAACACACATATCACGGCGCAAATATGCAAAAAAGTATTTTAGGCCGAACACAAAATTGCAAAATACCCTTGTCAATCTCCAAAAAGCTATTTATTTATGTGAAAAAATATGCTGTTTTCCACCGTAATTTTCCAAGATGAGTAATTTTGAAGGCTAATGGTCAATATCATTCCCTAGTTATAATCGAAAAGCTTTAATCAAAAATACGGCGCAATCTACAAAAATCCATTACCTAGGTTAATCAAGAAGCTGCTTTCCAATGCAGTATTTTTTAAAATCTTAAACATTTCCCAGCAAATCTTTCTTTTCCTATCAAAAAAGTACGAATTGTGCACAGTGATATACAATAAAACACACATATCACGGCGCAAATATGCAAAAAAGTATTTTAGGCCGAACACAAAATTCCAGAATACCTTTGTATTCCTATTAATTACGATAAATTACCACGACAATGTTTTTCCTTATATAATTGTATCCACGCTTGTTGTAATTCTACAACAATAACATGGCCTGTTCATATATGAACCTAGCCTATAGGCTAATTTTTCAATAGCAATCACTACAATGGAAAGTCTTCATTCGAAGCTATGGTTCAATCTCCAAAAAACCAATTATTTATGTGAGAAAATAAGCTTTTTTCCACCGTAGTCTTTTTGAAACTCTTACACATTTCCCAGCGAATTTTTCTTTTCGTATCAAAAAAGTGTACATTGTCTCCAGTAAAGTGAAATGCAACGCAAAAATCATAGCGCAAAAAAGAAAAAAAATAATGGGAACAGAAAAGAAAATTCCAGAAACAACCTGTCAAGTAAATATAGACTGTGTTAATAATTAGGATAAACTACCGAAACATTATACTTTTCGTGATATAACTATGTCCAGACTTGTTTTAATTAACTGACAATCAAGAAGAGCAATTTTGAAGGCTAATTGTCAATATCATTCTCTAATTACAATCCAAAGGCTTTAATCAAAACTACGGCGCAATTTACAAAACTCCATTATCTAGGTTAATCAAGAAGCTGCTTTCCAATGCAGTATTTTTTAAAATCTTAAACATTTCCCCGCAAATCTTCCTTTTCCTATCAAAAAAGTACGAATTGTGTACAGTGATATACAATAAAACACACATATCACGGCGCAAATATGCAAAAAAGTATTTGAGGCCGAACACAAAATTCCAGAATACCTTTGTATTTCTATTAATTACGATAAATTACTACGACAATGCTTTTCCTTATATAATTGTATCCACGCTTGTTGTAATTCTACAACAATAACATGGCTAGTTCATATATGAACCTAGCCTATAGGCTAATTTTTCAATAGCAATCACTACAATGGAAAGTCTTCATTCGAAGCTATGGTTCAATCTCCAAAAAGCCAATTATTTATGTGAGAAAATAAGCTTTTTTCCACCGTAGTCTTTTTGAAACTCTTACACATATCCCTGCGAATTTTTCTTTTCCTATCAAAAAAGTGTACATTGTCTCCAGTAAAGTGAAAAGCAACGCAAAAATCATAGCGCAAATAAGAAAAAAAATAATGGGAACAGAAAAGAAAATTCCAGAAACAACATGTCAAGTAAATATAGACTGTTTTAATAATTAGGATAAACTACCGAAACAATATACTTTTCGTGATATAACTATGTCCAGACTTGTTTTAATTAACTGACAATCAAGAAGAGCAATTTTGAAGGCTAATTGTCAATATTTTTCTCTAATTACAATCCAAAGGCTTTAATCAAAACTACGGCGCAATTTACAAAACTCCATTACCTAGGTTAATCAAGAAGCTGCTTTCCAATGCAGTATTTTTTAAAATCTTAAACATTTCCCAGCAAATCTTTCTTTTCCTATCAAAAAAGTACGCATTGTGTACAGTGATATACAATAAAACACACATATCACGGCGCAAATATGCAAAAAAGTATTTTAGGCCGAACACAAAATTGCAAAATACCCTTGACAATCTCCAAAAAGCTACTTATTTATGTGAAAAAATATGCTGTTTTCCACCGTAATTTTCCAAGATGAGTAATTTTGAAGGTTAATTGTCAATATCATTCCCTAGTTATAATCGAAAGGCTTTAATCAAAAATACGGCGAAATCTACAAAACGTTATTACCTAGGTTAATCAAGAAGCTGCTTTCCAATGCAGTATTTTTTAAAATTTAAACATTTCCCAGCAAATCGTTCTTTTCCTATCAAAAAAGTACGAATTATGTACAGTGATATACAATAAAACACACATATCACGGCGCAAATATGCAAAAAAGTATTTGAGGCCGAACACAAAATTCCAGAATACCTTTGTATTCCTATTAATTACGATAAATTACCACGACAATGCTTTTCCTTATATAATTGTGTCCACGCTTGTTGTAATTCTGCAACAATAAAAAGGCTAGTTCATATATGAACCTAGCCTATAGGCTAATATTTCAATAGCAATCACTACAATCGAAAGTCTTCATTCGAAGCTATGGTTCAATCTCCAAAAAGCCAATTATTTATGTGAGAAAATAAGCTTTTTTCCAGCGTAGTCTTTTTGAAACTCTTACACATTTCCCAGCGAATTTTTCTTTTCGTATCAAAAAAGTGTACATTGTCTCCAGTAAAGTGAAATGCAACGCAAAAATCATAGCGCAAATAAGAAAAAAAATAATGGGACCAGAAAAGAAAATTCCAGAAACAACCTGTCAAGTAAATATAGACTGTGTTAATAATTAGGATAATCTACCGAGACAATATACTTTTCGTGATATAACTATGTCCAGACTTGTTTTAAATAACTGACAATCAAGAAGAGCAATTTTGAAGGCTAATTGTCAATATCATTCTCTAATTACAATCCAAAGGCTTTAATCAAAACTACGGCGCAATCTACCAAACCCCATTATCTAGGTTAATCAAGAAGCTGCTTTCCAATGCAGTATTTTTTAAAATCTTAAACATTTCCCCGCAAATCTTCCTTTTCCTATCAAAAAATTACGCATTGTGTACAGTGATATACATTAAAACACACATATCACGGCGCAAATATGCAAAAAAGTATTTGAGGCCGAACACAAAATTCCAGAGTACCTTTGTCAGGTAAAAATAATATGTGTTAATTACGATAAATTACCACGACACTGCTTTTCCTTATATAATTGTATCAACGCTTGTTGTAATTCTACAAAAATAACATGGCTAGTTCCAACCTCGTACCCAGGGTCTTTACTCGTGGGGAGAAAAGACCCTGGTTGCCGCTGGTCACGTGGCACCCAGATTCTGGGTGCTAAATTGAAATTTTCCTGTGGGAGGGGTGGGAGAGGAGCGTACGTTTGTTATCGGAAAATTTTCCTCGTAGTATTGTGTTTTGTCCTTCGCAAAAAGAAAAAATATACATAGTTCACGCTTGAAGATTTTGTGTTATTGCAATTCAATAACACTGTCATGGCCTCAGAAGAATGGAGTATTAAGTTACATGTTAATCATGGAATTAGATCAAATTTCAAAAGAATACTCATTCAGTTTTCGCCAATGGCTAGTAAAGGCACGCCAAAAAAGTACTACAAGAATCCATCTAAATCGTCGGTCAATATCTCGCGCTGCAGACTCTGTAATTCTGTTGGTGATCCGAGGCATTGTAAAGGTTTGTTTCGGGACTCTAACGTCGCGATTTTACGTGACGTTGAGACTATTTTCGGCGATAAGTTGCCACAAAGTAGCAACCTTCCGCACTTGATCTGTCGGCCATGTGAGAGAAGACTAAAAACTGCTATACTGTTAAAGAAAACAATTTACGAAACGCAGCAACAACTACAAGAAGAAATCCGTGCCAAACGTTGTGTTGAGATATCGCCGTCGGTCGATAAACCAGCACCCAAAGTTCGAGCAACTGGGATTACGCGTCGACGCAGTATTGATTTTGACATCGCTACCTCTGAAAGCGCAAGTCCTACAACATTACCTTCACAAGTAAGTGTTCTTTATTTTGCGTGTAATGCTGTTTAATTCTAGTATTTTGATATTTTTCTTGTAGAATATTTAGCGCTATTAATGAGGCGTGATATTCACAAATGATTAATATTTAATCATGGTCATGAATAATAAGATCTATATTTGGTTCATACTTCATAGTAATTTTAATTTATTGTGAAATGTTTCGAAATTGATATCTTTTAAAATATATTCTAATTTGCCTATTTAAAGGAAGGTGAATTATTGGATTTGGCTAAGGCAAATCAAGAATTGATTGAGGTTGCCAGAAGAAGTGAACCATCTGTTCTCAGGCAAATATCCTATGATGGTATGTCAGATGAGGGTTGGATGTCGGAAGTGTTAGAAGAGATGGCAACCAGATGTCCAGTTGTGAACAAAATACTGCTATCTCTGATAGAAAGCAGCATCTATCCGGGGAAGAAGAATCCTGGCATCTGCTTAATTTATGGCATCATAATGTTCTTAAGATGCCATGAATTGAGTAGAATTCAGAGAATAAACTCGGTTTTGTTGGTACAAGGTCAAGCATCTGTTAATGTAAGTCATTACATTTTCATGCCCAAGTAATTTTTTGTGTTGTTAAATATGTTATGAATATAAAGTAATCTAAATACTTAATTAAGCCCTCTGATTAAAACTATCCATATTGGAGCCACATCAACAGTATGAAAAATTGCTATGAGACAATGAATTCTGCTTAACTGCTGTAAATAAAATTGCTTAGGCTTCTAGCTTTAGGCAGTTGCCAGGCAGTTAAATCAATTTTGTGCATGTGTGGCCAAATGAACGAGATCACCAATGCACTGATAGGATATGCCATATGCATGGTTAGGATTTACAAGTGTTTAGTAAATAAAGGGTTTTTAGCATATGTAGTCAGGTAATACTGAAATTATTTTACCACAGGCTCATCATGTCCTTCATTGTACTGTAACACTAACAGCTGACTTAACTAAATATTACCATTCAATTCTGTTTGTGTATTTAGAACCAAAAATTCTGAATTTGCATTCTTATTGAATGCTGTACCTGTTTTAGAATGATTGACAACTGATCTTGTAGCCTTGTATGTGATTCCTGATTCTTTTGTACCTTCTCCCCAGAATTCAACATTTGTTTTTTGATCATCTGTTATTTAGTGTATTGCCAAATTGAATAAATATGGGCTATGTCTTGAGCCCACCAAAAAGTACAAGATCCTTGACGATGTTGGAAAACATTTACTTGACCGTGCCACAGAGCTAGTGAAGTCTGGTTACAAGTTTGTCTACGTATTAGACAATATCGACTGGGAAGAAAAAGCACATGATATGAGGCAGGATATTCAAAACCGTAGCGTTCATGCAGTTGCTTCCAGTATTGTCTTTAATCGAGTACCAGACCAAGGCTTTTCTGACTCTGGTCCACAGCAGGATCTCAGGAAAATCAATGCCAGGGATGTGGTGGCTGTAAATGATTCAGAGCTAAAAGAGATACGAAGTCGGTACCAGGTCATCATTGCCAAAATTTTGTTTGAACATTTACCATCCTTCGCCATGTTTCAACCATTTACCCCTCAAACCACCAAATGTGTTTATTCCAAAGAATTATCCGAAAAATCTGAGGTTGTCACAATGCCAGTACTTATGAAAGATGAAAAGAAATACTCGGACTGTGTTGATGTTTTGGACCAACTTGAGAAGTGGACTCGTGAAATATATTCATCAGCTGGACTGTGTGCACCAGAGCCTGAAGAAAACTGTGAAAGTACACCTGCAATTGGAACAACATCAAGACCTGATCAACCTGCCTCACATGTCCCACCAGCTGCATCTGAGAGTGATCCATTGCATGGTGTGAAAGTACCATGCTTTGGAGATCAACTCACCCGTGTTAGATTTGCTGGGGCAAAAGATTTACGTGCTGGGTGCCATTCAGCCAAGCAGAGGTTGGATCATCTCTATCCCTTTTGCATTGTTGACTGGCATACGAAGAGAAGTTATCTTAAGGTATTGTAGTGTATAATTGTCTACTCCTATAAATTATTTTGCGCCTGTAGTTTTATTTGCACCCATGATTTACACTGGTCTCTGCAAAATTAATGTATCAACACTGGTACTGCAATTGGGTAGATTGTGTCGAATACTAAACAGGTATGTCCTTGGAATATTTGTCTTCTAATATTTCATTTACTGCTTTTCAGACTGTTTTTAAGAAATTATATCTCAATTCTGGAAGGGAAAAGGGTACACTTCGCTTCTTCAGGGAAAAGCTAAACAGGAGAAATGTTACAGCTGATGTCAAACACTATGAGGATTGTGAGCAGCTGTTTTTCAGTGTTGGTAAGTGTTTTGTTATCGAAGCCCTTTTGGAGTTTTTCCAAATGGGTGATGCAAAACACAAGCCAACAGCAAACGGTCCTCATAGTGTTTATGTTCTCAGTGAAGAGTACCAGAAGAGCTACCTCAACAATACCCTGGACAAATTCCTCAATGAGTATGTTTTTGTTGGTGATGATGAGACTGTGGCAACTGATGATGAGACTACGTTATCTGGTGATGATGAGACGACTGATGGTGTTTGGGCCTACAGTATAAACATCTTGAAGTCATTCCTTCTGCTGGCAGATATAAAGGATGCTGTTGCAACAGGTAATGGTGAGTACCTGTGTGTGTTAAGAAAGCAGCTGTTACAACATTTCTTTTCCACTTCTGGTTTTAATGAGTTTACAATTGAAATGTTCATCAATATTTTGCAAACCAAAGTCCTCTTATCAGAAGCTGAAGCCCATAGATGCAAATGGGCTGCTACTGTTAATTGGAAAGGTGGGAATGGAAAGAACATTGAAATTGATCTATTTCAAGAGAACCGCAACTGCGAGATGAAAAAACTGATTCGTTCTATGGGGGCTAACAAAACTGAAAAGGCAATCGAAAGGGCAAGCAAAGCATCAGGAGGAGTTTCGAAAATTGTGGAGGCATTCGAAGGTCAGGTGAATATTCGACCAAAGTCATCAGGCCACACACACAAGTCGTCAGCTGATGATGAACAACTGATAGGGAAAGATTTGAGGGCATTAAGACCATTTAGGAAGGAAGAGGGTAGGATGTTTGAGACATTTGGAAATATCTCGTGTGATCCACTACACTCATTCAATGAAGAAAAATTCAAGGAATGGATTGACAGGCATAAGAACAACATTCTCATGCATTACCCAGTGTTTGATGACAGAGAACAATCAACTGAATGATTAATTTTAAAATAAAAACATTATAATAGCACTTGTGCAGTGTTTTCTTTTATGCTATTGTCTTTACCTGCAACACTTACGTGATGCAATATATTTGCTTTACACCAAAATGAGGTTTAGTGATGAAGACAATAACATAAGGGAAAACCTGCAGAAGTACTATTGCTATATTTGGGGGAAATTATTTGAGACTGAACCATTTGAAACCCATCACCTCCTAATACAATTAAACTACCCATATCACAATTTAACCATGGTACACATATGCCAGATTGATATACTCATTGGCACTGGCACTGTTCTGTTGTTGAGTGATATATTCTACCGTAAAATACTAAAGTAAGGTCTGTCTGGGGTGCATTGGGACTCAGTGGTTTCACTGGATTCATTAGTGTGTAAATAGACTTATATGTATTATGCCATATATTAAACTTTGTTACATATAAGATAATTTAATTTAATACTTTTAGTATTACAGTTGTTGTCAAAAAGGTTGTATATATATATACAGCCGCTGTCATTAATGTTGTCCAAATCAGGTATATCAATATACCTGTCATGTGACTTATTGGTATGCACCAACTCGAGTGTGCTTGCTATGTAAATATATCTGCTATGCGGGTGCTTCATACATTTACATATCAAGCACACTCGAGTTGGTGCATACCAATAAGTCACATGACAGGTATATTGATATACTTGATTTGGACAATATTAATGACAGCAGCTGTATATATATATTTACATATTTATTTATACATTTATACACTTAATACATTTTAGCTTAATCGGATTCTGAAGTTTCTAATAAGCACATAGTGCATGTACAATGTTCCTCACACACATTGCAACAAAGGTGTAATGGCTTGCAAAGAGTACTTTGTTCATAGTCCAAAGACTTTAACAGCAACTTTCTCAGACACTCATTCTCACTCGAACAAAAGTTACGCATATCGTCTTGCATATCAACTCTTCTTACCAATATCTCTGTTATTGTAATATAGGCTAGCTGTTGATGGCTTGCCATCCCTTCCAGCACGCCCAGTCTCTTGAAAATATGCCTTGACTGAATATGGAGGTCCAACATGAATCACCTGACGTATATTAGGTATGTCCACACCCATTCCAATGGCAACAGTTGCAAAAACCACCCGAATAATACTTCTTTTTGAGCAAAGCTGTTTCAAAATCTCTTCTTTCATTTGGTCAGTTTGTGGTGCATGGAACTGAGCAAACAACCTATTTGATGGGGTTGGTTTAGCACCTGGAGGGTAATACTGTTGGGGACCAAGAATATGCTCAAACAATTTATATGCAAATCCACATATCTTTAAGGGTGTATACAGAATTGTTAAAGGATATTGATTCTTTTCTTGGAGAAGACCAATTGCAATTGGCTCCAAAATAGACTTGACAGCATCAATGTCTTGTCCAGATCGAAATATTTTACTGTAAAAAATATTTTTCCTATCTGGATTGGCAACAATAGAAATGCAATTTTTCAATCCAAGTGAGTCCTGAATAGCCTTCATGTCCATCCTATTAGCTGTTGCAGTCATGGCAAGACATGGGACATCTGGGAACAATGCACATAATACTCCCAGTTTTCCGTAATCTTTCCTAAAGTCTTTCCCCTACAGTACGAAACAAAAATATCATAGAATTTGTTTAGTGAAGCATCCATTTTTTTCCAGATGGCTACCCAAATTTTACACATGGTATACTAGAAAATCTGTTTACTAATATTGGAATTTTCATTTTTCAAAATACTAACCATTCCACTATACAATGAGCCTCGTCTACGACAATAGCAACAACATTCTCTTGGTAGATATTGCTCAGCAATAATTCCCGTCCATATTTACTGGAAATCAAAGTCTCTGGATGCGCAAAAACAATGTTATAAGCTCCAACACGTAAATTGTTCTCTTCGCACAGACTGAAATCGACATCTACATAATCGTTCATATATTCCTCGTCAGAATCAAGTTCCCGACTTCTCGGCTCTTTCACATTCAAAACGGACGCTCGGATTCCACTCGTACTTAAGCGAGATATTTGGTCACTCGTCAAGGAATTAAGAGGCGATACAACGATGACTATTGAATCTATCTGTTCCGTTGAAATACTCGATTTCGAACTAGAACCGCGCAATTTATGTTTCGCGAACAACAGTACAGGCGTAAGATGGAAGATCAGAGATTTTCCATATCCCGTTGGTAAAACGCACATAACATCCTTTTGCAAGTAAATACTCTCAAGACAGATAACTTGCTTTGGTTTTAAGGTAATTTTTTTATATAAACTATTTAAAACCGCAAATTCCAAGCACGAGAAAAAGGCAATGTATTCCAACATGGCGAAAACAGCAGAAATGACAGCTAACAAGTGGAAGCATGTAATATGATACTTTCTCCACACCCCCTGAGGCGATGCAATTTTTATAGGCCACGTGACCAGCGGCAACCAGGGTCTTTTCTCCCCACGAGTAAAGACCCTGGGTACGAGGTTGGGCTAGTTCATATATGAACCTAGCCTATAGGCTAATTTTTCAATAGCAATCACTACAATGGAAAGTCTTCATTCGAAGCTATGCTTCAATCTCCAAAAAGCCAATTATTTATGTGAAAAAATTAAGCTTTTTTCCACCGTAGTATTTTTGAAACTCTTACACATTTCCCAGCGAATTTTTCTTTTCGTATCAAAAAAGTGTACATTGTCTCCAGTAAAGTGAAGTGCAACGCAAAAATCATAGCGCAAATAAGAAAAAAAATAATAGGAACAGAAAAGAAAATTCCAGAAACAACCTGTCAAGTAAATATAGTAATTGATGGTGTTGTATCATCCTAAATATTCTAGTTTTGCAAAAAGCATCTGTAACTTTTGTTTTCAGCATATCAAAGACGATTATACGGACTTTGAAACGCATCAAAATGTTTTACCGGAACCATCATATGTCAGGAAAACCCAAACATGAAGCAAACCATGCTTAAATCAACGTCACGACGTGTTTTACGACTTCGGAAGAGAAAAGAGTCGGGTCTTTCAAGCGTTTTTTTTTTTAGAACATAATATTTTCCATTTCTCTCCACGATATTGACTAACTGATGCAAAGCATTTTCAAATCGAAAAATGTCATATCTCTTAGATAGGGGACAAAAATATTTTGGATGCAAACTCCATTTTATCCTGATAATAATGTTTCATTGTTTGCTGTCCCATTTAATTGATGGTGTTCTATCATCCTAAATATTCTAGTTTTGCGAAAAGCATCTGTAACTTTTGTTTTCAGCATATCAAAGACGATTATATGGACTTTGAAACGCATCAAAATGTTTTACCGCAACCATCATATGTCAGGAAAACCCAAGCATGAAGCAAACCATTCTTCAGTCAATGTCACGACGTGTTTTACGACTTCGGAAGAGAAAAGAGTCGGGTCTTTCAAGCGCAATTTAGTTTTTTAGAACATAATATTTTCCATTTCTCTCCACGATATTGACTAACTGATGCAAGGCATTTTCAAATCGAAAAAATATCATATCTCTAGATAGGGAACAAAAATATTTTGGATGCAAACTCCATTTTAACCTGATAATAATGTTTCATTGTTCGCTGTCCCATTTAATTGATGGTGTTGTATCATCTTTAATATTCTAGTTTTGCAAAAAGCATCTGTAACTTTTGTTTTCAGCATATCAAAGACGATTATACGGACTTTGAAACGCATCAAAATGTTTTACCGGAACCATCATATGTGAAGAAAACCCAAGCATGAAGCAAACCATTCTTTAGTCAACGTCATGACGTGTTTTACGACTTCGGAAGAGAAAAGAGTCGGGTCTTTCAAGCGCAATTTAGTTTTTTAGAACATAATATTTTCCATTTCTCTCCACGATATTGACTAACTGATGCAAGGCATTTTCAAATCGAAAAAATATCATATCTTCTCAGATAGGGACAAAAAATTTTGGATGCAAACTCCATTTTATTGATAAATGTTTCATTGTTCGCTGTCCCATTTAATTGATGGTGTTGTATCATCCTAAATATTCTAGTTTTGCGAAAAGCATCTGTAACTTTTGTTTTCAGCATATCAAAGACGATTATACGGACTTTGAAACGCATCAAAATATTTTACCGGAACCATCATATGTCAGGAAAACCCAAGCATGAAGCAAACCATGCTTTAGTCAACATCACGACGTGTTTTACGACTTCGGAAGAGAAAAGAGTTGGGTCTTTCAAGCGCAATTTTTTTTTCAGAACGGAATATTTTCCATTTCTCTCCACGATATTGACTAACTGATGCAAGGCATTTTCAAATCGAAAAAATATCATATCTTTTAAATAGGGGACAAAAATATTTTGGATGCAAACTCCATTTTATCCTGATAACAATGTTTCATTGTTCGCTTTCCCATTTAATTGATGGTGTTGTATCATCCTAAATACTCTAGTTTTGCGAAAAGCATCTGTAACTTTTGTTTTCAGCATATCAAAGACGATTATACGGACTTTGAAACGCATCAAAATATTTTACCGGAACCATCATATGTCAGGAAAACCCAAGCATGAAGCAAACCATGCTTTAATCAACGTCACGACGTGTTTTACGACTTCGGAAGAGAAAAAGTCGGGTCTTTCAAGCAATTTATTTTTTTAGAACATAATTTTTCCATTTCTCTCACGATATTGATTAACTGTTGCAAGGCATTTTCAAATCGAAAACATATCATATCTCTTAGATAGGGGACAAAAATATTTTGGATGCAAACTCCATTTTTCTGATAATAATGTTTCATTGTTCGCTGTCCCATTTAAATGATGGTGTTGTATCATGCTAAATATTCTAGTTTTTCGAAAAGCATCTGTAACTTTTGTTTTCTGCATATCAAAGACGATTATACGGACTTTGAAACGCATAAAAATGTTTTACGGAACCATTGTATGTCAGGAAAACCCAAGCATGAAGCAAACCATGCTTTAGTCAACGTCACGACGTGTTTTACGATTCGGAAGAGAAAAGAGTCGGGTCTTTCAAGCGCAATTTATTTTTCAGAACATAATATTTTCCATTTCTCTCCACGATATTGACTAACTGATGCAAGGCATTTTCAAATCGAAAAAATATCTATCTCTTAGATAGGGGACAAAAATATTTTGGATGCAAACTCCATTTTATCGTGATAATAATGTTCATTTTCGCTGCCCATTTAATTGATGGTGTTGTATCATCCTAAATATTCTAGTTTTGCGAAAATCTGTAACTTTTGTTTTCAGCATATCAAAGACGATTATACGACTTTGAAACGCATCAAAATGTTTTACCGGAACCATCATATGTCAGGAAAACCCAAGCATGAAGCAAACCATGCTTTAATCAACGTCACGACGTGTTTTACGACTTCGGAAGAGAAAAGAGTCGGGTCTTTCAAGCGCAATTTAATTTTTAAAAACATAATATTTTCCATTTCTTTCCACGATATTGACTAACTGATGCAAGCATTTTCAAATCGAAAATATCATATCTCTTAGATAGGGGACAAAAATATTTGGATGCAAACTCATTTTATCCTGATAATAATGTTTCATTGTTCGCTGTCCCATTTAATTGATGGTGTTGTATCATCTAATATTCTAGTTTTGCGAAAAGCATCTGTAACTTTTGTTTTCAGCATATCAAGGACGATTATACGGACTTTGAAACGCATCAAAAGGTTTTACCGGAACCATCATATGTCAGGAAAACCCAAGCATGAAGCAAACCATGCTTTAGTCAACGTCACGACGTGTTTTACGACTTCGGAAGAGAAAGAGTCGGGTCTTTCAAGCGCAATTTATTTTTCAGAACATAATATTTTCCATTTCTCTCGAGATATTGACTAACTGATGCAAGGCATTTTCAAATCGAAAAAATATCATATCTCTTAGATAGGGGACAAAAATATTTTGGATACAAACTCCATTTTTCGTGATAATAATGTTTCATTGCTCGCTGTCCCATTTAATTGATGGTGTTGTATCATCCTAAATATTCTAGTTTTGCGAAAAGCATCTGTAACTTTTGTTTTCAGCATATCAAAGACGATTATACGGACTTTGAAACGCATCAAAATGTTTTACTGGAACCATCATATGTCAGGAAAACCCAAGCATGAAGCAAACCATGCTTTAGTCAACGTCACGACGTGTTTTACTACTTCGGAAGAGAAAAGAGTCGGGTCTTTCAAGCGCAATTTATTTTTTCAGAACATAATATTTTCCATTTCTCTCCACGATATTGACTAACTGATGCAAGGCATTTTCAAATCGAAAAAATATCTATTCTCTTAGATAGGGGACAAAAATATTTTGGATGCAAATTCCATTTTATCGTTATAATAATGTATCATTTTTCGCTGCCCCATTTAATTGATGGTGTTGTATCATCCTAAATATTCTAGTTTTGCGAAAAACGTCTGTAACTTTTGTTTTCAGCATATCAAAGACGATTATACCTACTTTGAAACGCAACAAAATGTTTTACCGGAACCATCATATGTCAGGAAAACCCAAGCATGAAACAAACCATGCTTTAATCAACGTCACGACGTGTTTTACGACTTGGAAGAGAAAAGAGTCGGGTCTTTCAAGCGCAATTTATTTTTTGAACATAATATTTTCCATTTCTCCACGATATTGACTAACTGATGCAAAGCATTTTCAAATCGGAAAATATCATATCTCTGAGATAGGGGACAAAAATATTTTGGATGCAAACTTCATTTTATCCTGATAATAATGTTTCATTGTTCGCTGTCCCATTTAATTGATGGTGTTATCATCTAAATATTCTAGTTTTGCGAAAAGCATCTGTAACTTTTGTTTTCAGCATATCAAGGACGATTATACGGACTTTGAAACGCATCAAAATGTTTTACCGGAACCATCATATGTCAGGAAAACCCAAGCATGAAGCAAACCATGCTTTAGTCAACGTCACGACGTGTTTTACGACTTCGGAAGAGAAAAGAGTCGGGTCTTTCAAGCGCAATTTATTTTTTCAGAACATAATATTTTCCATTTCTCTCGAGGATATTGACTAACTGATGCAAGGCATTTTCAAATCGAAAAAATATCATATCTCTTAGATAGGGGACAAAAATATTTTGGATACAAACTCCATTTTTCGATAATAATGTTTCATTGTTCGCTGTCCCATTTAATTGATGGTGTTGTATCATCCTAAATATTCTAGTTTTGCGAAAAGCATCTGTAACTTTTGTTTTCAGCATATCAAAGACGATTATACGGACTTTGAAACGCATCAAAATGTTTTACTGGAACCATCATATGTCAGGAAAACCCAAGCATGAAGCAAACCATGCTTTAGTCAACGTCACGACGTGTTTTACTACTTCGGAAGAGAAAAGAGTCGGGTCTTTCAAGCGCAATTTATTTTTTCAGAACATAATATTTTCCATTTCTCTCCACGATATTGACTAACTGATGCAAGGCATTTTCAAATCGAAAAAATATCTATTCTCTTAGATAGGGGACAAAAATATTTTGGATGCAAATTCCATTTTATCGTTATAATAATGTATCATTTTCGCTGCCCATTTAATTGATGGTGTTGTATCATCCTAAATATTCTAGTTTTGCGAAAAACGTCTGTAACTTTTGTTTTCAGCATATCAAAGACGATTATACCTACTTTGAAACGCAACAAAATGTTTTACCGGAACCATCATATGTCAGGAAAACCCAAGCATGAAACAAACCATGCTTTAATCAACGTCACGACGTGTTTTACGACTTGGGAAGAGAAAAGAGTCGGGTCTTTCAAGCGCAATTTATTTTTTCAGAACATAATATTTTCCATTTCTTCCACGATATTGACTAACTGATGCAAAGCATTTTCAAATCGGAAAAAATATCATATCTCTGAGATAGGGGACAAAAATATTTTGGATGCAAACTCATTTTATCCTGATAATAATGTTTCATTGTTCGCTGTCCCATTTAATTGATGGTGTTGTATCATCTTTAATATTCTAGTTTTGCAAAAAGCATCTGTAACTTTTGTTTTCAGCATATCAAAGACGATTATACGGACTTTGAAACGCATCAAAATGTTTTACTGGAACCATCATATGTCAGGAAAACCCAAGCATGAAGCAAACCATGCTTTAGTCAACGTCACGACGTGTTTTACGACTTCGGAAGAGAAAAGAGACGGGTCTTTCAAGCGCAATTTATTTTTTCAGAACATAATATTTTCCATTTCTCTCGAGGATATTGACTAACTGATGCAAGGCATTTTCAAATCGAAAAAATATCATATCTCTTAGATAGGGGACAAAAATATTTTGGATGCAAACTCCATTTTATCCTGATAATAATGTTTCATTGTTCGCTGTCCCATTTAATTGATGGTGTTGTATCATCCTAAATATTCTAGTTTTGCGAAAAGCATCTGTAACTTTAGTTTTCAGCATATCAAAGACGATTATACGGACTTTGAAACGCATCAAATTTTTTTACGGGAACCATCATATGTCAGGAAAACCCAAGCATGAAGCAAACCATGCTTTAGTCAACATCACGACGTGTTTTACGACTTCGGAAGAGAAAAGAGTCGGGTTTTTGAAGCGCAATTTATTTTTTTAGAACATAATATTTTCCAATTCTCTCCACGATATTGACTAACTGATGCAAGGCATTTTCAAATAAAAAAAAAATCATATCTCTTAGATAGGGGACAAAAATATTTTGGATGCAAACTCCATTTTATCCTGATAATAACGTTTCATTGTTCGCTATCCCATTTAATTGATGGTGCTGTATCATCCTAAATATTCTAGTTTTGCGAAAAGCATCTGTAACTTTTGTTTTCAGCGTATCAAAGACGATTACGGACTTTGAAACGCATCAAAATATTTTACCGGAACCGTCATATGTCAGGAAAACCCAAGCATGAAGCAAACCATGCTTCAGTCAACATCACGACGTGTTTTACGACTTCGGAAGAGAAAAGAGTTGGGCTTTTCTAGAGTAATTTATTTTTCCGAACATAATATTTTCCATTTCTCTCCACGATATTGACTAACTGATGCAAGGCATTTTCAAATCGAAAAAATATCATATCTCTTAGATAGGGGACAAAAATATTTTGGATGCAAACTCCATTTTATCCTGATAATTGCGGTGCCCGCGCCAAGTTTGGCACCGCATTATATTCAGCCTTTGAGTTTGTTTGGTCGCATCAATACGTTTCCCTAATCGCCAAGTAAAAATTCCTTCCACATACTTGGAATGCTTGGAATTTTTTCCTAATCATTACTATTAATCTTGTTGTACGTTTGGCAAATTCTTTTTTAAAGGAACGTTCTTTTTTCAATTTCAATCTCAAACTCTGATAATTGCGTGTATCTCTGCTTTTATGCACCCAAGAAGGACAAAAATACCACCATTCGATTCAGCGTAAGAAATTATACGTACAGGTCTAAAATATATTACTAAACAAGAGTATTCGCAGCGATTTATGACGTTTGAAAGACAAACGAAATTGAATTGTTGACAAATCGCTCAAAATTACTATGCTATACTTTACTAGTAATAGTAAGTTTGGTCTTTGATATCTTTCATATCGTTGGTTTTCTCTTTTAATTTTCGTCCTTAAATAAGTGGATCGGTCTTACATTGCGATTTATTTTATAGTACTTTCAGCCAAATATATTCTATTTCGAAGGTTTTAAAGTATAGTTTCAATAAGCGAACTTTATGACAAATCGCTCAAAATTATTAAACAAATTAAAAATGCAGTACGCTTAATCCTTGACTTCTGTATCGTTGCTTTTCTAGTTTCCGGCTCTACGCCAGTTTATTCGTCTCACGTTTCTCTTCATTTTGATAGTATTCTTAGATAGTATTTTTAGCCTAAATATTTTATTTCTGAAGATTTTAAAACGGCGCAATTTTGACCTTAATGTACCAACCAACCAGGCTGCGGCCGACAGGAGAATGTAAGTTGGTGATGTCGTTAGAAATGAGCGGACGTTTTATTTCTAGACAAGCATTGCGGGCACCACATTTTAGTACTGTGTCTGGTTATGTTTCATTGTTCGCTGTCCCATTTAATTGATGGTGTTGTATCATCCTAAATATTCTAGTTTTGCGAAAAACATCTGTAACTTTTGTTTTCAGCATATCAAAGACGATTATACGGACTTTGAAACGCATCAAAATGTTTTACCGGAACCATCATATGTCAGAAGAACCTAAACATGAAGCAAACCATGCTTTAGTCAACGTCACGACGTGTTTTACGACTTCGTAAGAGAAAAGAGTCGGGTCTTTTAAGCGCAATTTAGTTTTTTAGAACATAATATTTTCCATTTCTCTCCACGATATTGACTAACTGATGCAAGGCATTTTCAAATCGAAAAAATATCATATCTCTTAGATAGGGGACAAAAATATTTTGGATGCAAACTCCATTTTATCCTGATAATAATGTTTCATTGTTCGCTGTCCCATTTAATTGATTGTGTTGTATCATCCTAAATATTCTAGTTTTGCGAAAAGCATCTGTAACTTTTGTTTTCAGCATATCAAAGACGATTATACCGACTTTGAAACGCATCAAATTATTTTACCGGAACCATCATATGTCAGGAAAATCCATGCATGAAGCAAACCATGCTTTAATCAACGTCACAACGTGTTTTACGACTTTGGAAGAGAAAAAAGTCCGGTCTTTCAAGCGCAATTTATTTTTTTAAAACATAATATTTTCTATTTCTCTCCTCGATATTGACTAACTGATAAAAGGTATTTTCAAATCGAAAAAATATCATATCTCTTAGATAGGGGACAAAAAAAATTTGGATACAAACTCCAATTTATCTTGATAATAATGTTTCATTGTTCGCTGTCTCATTTAATTGATTGTGTTGTATCATCCTAAATATTCTAGTTTTGCGAAAAGCATCTGTAACTTTTGTTTTCAGCATATCAAAGACGATTATACCGACTTTGAAACGCATCAAATTATTTTACCGGAACCATCATATGTCTAGAAAATCCAAGCATGAAGCAAACCATGCTTTAATCAACGTCACGACGTGTTTTACGACTTTGGAAGAGAAAAAAGTCCGGTCTTTCAAGCGCAATTTATTTTTTTAAAACATAATATTTTCCATTTCTCTCCACGATATTGACTAACTGATAAAAGGTATTTTCAAATCGAAAAAATATCATATCTCTTAGATAGGGGACAAAAATATTTTGGATACAAACTCCATTTTATCCTGATAATAATGTTTCATTGTTCCCTGTCCCATTTCATTGATGGTGTTGTATCATCCTAAATATTCTAGTTTTGCCAAAAGGATCTGTAACTTTTGTTTTCAGCATATCAAAGACGACTATACGGACTTTGAAACGCATCAAAATTTTTTACCGGAACCATCATATGTAGGAAAACCCAAGCATGAAGCAAACAATGCTTTAGTCAACGTCACGACGTGTTTTACGACTTCGGAAGAGAAAAGAGTCGGGCCTTTCACGCACAATTTAGTTTTTTAGAACATAATATTTTCCTTTTCTCTCCACGATATTGACTAACTGATGCAAGGCATTTTCAAATCGAAAAAATATCATATCTCTTAGATAGGGGACAAAAATATTGTGGATGCAAACTCCATTTTACCCTGATAATAATGTTTCATTGTTCGCTGTCCCATTTAATTGATGGTGTTGTATCATCCTAAATAATCTAGTTTTGCGAAAAGCATCTGTAACTTTTGTTTTCAGCATATCAAAAACGATTACATGGACTTTGAAACGCATCAGAATGTTTTACCGGAACCATCATATGTCAGGTAAACCCAAGCATAAAGCAAACCATGCTTTAATCAAAGTCACGACGTGTTTTACGACTTCGGAAGGGAAAAGAGTCGGGTCTTTCAAGCGCAATCTATTTTTTTAGAACATAATATTTTCCATTTCTCTCCACGATATTGACTAACTGATGCAAGGCATTTTCAAATCGAAAAAAAATCATATCTCTTAGATAGGGGACACTGAAAAGTATTTTGGATGCAAACTCCATTTTATCCTGATAATAATGTTTCATTGTTCGCTGTCCCATTTAATTGATGGTGTTGTATCATCCTAAATAATCTAGTTTTGCGAAAAACATCGGTAACTTTTGTTTTCAGCATGTCAAAGACGATTATACGGACTTTAAAACGCATCAAAATATTTTACCGGAACCGTCATATGTCAGGAAAACCCAAGCATGAAGCAAACCATGCTTCAGTCAACATCACGACGTGTTTTACGACTTCGGAAGAGAAAAGAGTTGGGCTTTTCTAGAGTAATTTATTTTTCCGAACATAATATTTTCCATTTCTCTCCACGATATTGACTAACTGATGCAAGGCATTTTCAAATCGAAAAAATATCATATCTCTTAGATAGGGGACAAAAATATTTTGGATGCAAACTCCATTTTATCCTGATAATTGCGGTGCCCGCGCCAAGTTTGGCACCGCATTATATTCAGCCTGTGAGTTTGTTTGGTCGCATCAATACGTTTCCCTAATCGCCAAGTAAAAATTCCTTCCACATACTTGGAATGCTTGGAATTTTTTCCTAATCATTACTATTAATCTTGTTGTACGTTTGGCAAATTCCTTTTTTAAAGGAACGTTCTTTTTTCAATTTCAATCTCAAACTCTGATAATTGCGTGTATCTCTGCTTTTATGCACCCAAGAAGGACAAAAATACCACCATTCGATTCAGCGTAAGAAATTATACGTACAGGTCTAAAATATATTACTAAACAAGAGTATTCGCAGCGATTTATGACGTTTGAAAGACAAACGAAATTGAATTGTTGACAAATCGCTCAAAATTACTATGCTATACTTTACTAGTAATAGTAAGTTTGGTCTTTGATATCTTTCATATCGTTGGTTTTCTCTTTTAATTTTCGTCCTTAAATAAGTGGATCGGTCTTACATTGCGATTTATTTTATAGTACTTTCAGCCAAATATATTCTATTTCGAAGGTTTTAAAGTATAGTTTCAATAAGCGAACTTTATGACAAATCGCTCAAAATTATTAAAAAATTAAAAATGCAGTACGCTTAATCCTTGACTTCTGTATCGTTGCTTTTCTAGTTTCCGGCTCTACGCCAGTTTATTCGTCTCAGTTTCTCTTCATTTTGATAGTATTCTTAGATAGTATTTTTAGCCTAAATATTTTATTTCTGAAGATTTTAAAACGGGCAATTTTGACCTTAATGTACCAACCACCAGGCTGCGGCCGACAGGAGAATGTAGTTGGTGTGTCGTTAGAAATGAGCGGACGTTTATTTCTAGACAAGCATTGCGGGCACAATTTTAGTACTGTGTCTGGTTATGTTTCATTGTTTCGCTGTCCCATTTAATTGATGGTGTTGTATCATCCTAAATATTCTAGTTTTGCGAAAACATCTGTAACTTTTGTTTTCAGCATATCAAAGACGATTATACGGACTTTGAAACGCATCAAAATGTTTTACCGGAACCATCATATGTCAGAAGAACCTAAACATGAAGCAAACCATGCTTTAGTCAACGTCACGACGTGTTTTACGACTTCGTAAGAGAAAAGAGTCGGGTCTTTTAACGCAATTTAGTTTTTTAGAACATAATATTTTCCATTTCTCTCCACGATATTGACTAACTGATGCAAGGCATTTTCAAATCGAAAAAATATCATATCTCTTAGATAGGGGACAAAAATATTTTGGATGCAAACTCCATTTTATCCTGATAATATGTTTCATTGTTCGCTGTCCCATTTAATTGATTGTGTTGTATCATCCTAAATATTCTAGTTTTGCGAAAAGCATCTGTAACTTTTGTTTTCAGCATATCAAAGACGATTATACGGACTTTGAAACGCATCAAATTATTTTACCGGAACCATCATATGTCAGGAAAATCCCATGCATGAAGCAAACCATGCTTTAATCAACGTCACAACGTGTTTTACGACTTTGGAAGAGAAAAAAGTCGGTCTTTCAAGCGCAATTTATTTTTTTAAACATAATATTTTCTATTTCTCTCCACGATATTGACTAACTGATAAAGGTATTTTCAAATCGAAAAATATCATATCTCTTAGATAGGGGACAAAAAAAATTTGGATACAAACTCCAATTTATCTTGATAATAATGTTTCATTGTTCGCTGTCTCATTTAATTGATTGTGTTGTATCATCCTAAATATTCTAGTTTTGCGAAAAGCATCTGTAACTTTTGTTTTCAGCATATCAAAGACGATTATACGACTTTGAAACGCATCAAATTATTTTACCGGAACCATCATATGTCAGGAAAATCCAAGCATGAAGCAAACCATGCTTTAATCAACGTCACGACGTGTTTTACGACTTTGGAAGAGAAAAAAGTCGGTCTTTCAAGCGCAATTTATTTTTTTAAAACATAATATTTTCCATTTCTCTCCACGATATTGACTAACTGATAAGGCATTTTCAAATCGAAAAAATATCATATCTCTTAGATAGGGGACAAAAATATTTTGGATACAAACTCCATTTTATCCTGATAATAATGTTTCATTGTTCCTGTCCCATTTCAATTGATGGTGTTGTATCATCCTAAATATTCTAGTTTTGCCAAAAGGATCTGTAACTTTTGTTTTCAGCATATCAAAGACGATATACGGACTTTGAAACGCATCAAAATTTTTACCGGAAATCATATGTCAGGAAAACCCAAGCATGAAGCAAACCATGCTTTAGTCAACGTCACGACGTGTTTTACGACTTCGGAAGAGAAAAGAGTCGGGCTTTCACGCACAATTTAGTTTTTTAGAACATAATATTTTCCTTTTCTCTCCACGATATTGACTAACTGATGCAAGGCATTTTCAAATCGAAAAAAATCATATCTCTTAGATAGGGGACAAAAATATTGTGGATGCAAACTCCATTTTACCTGATAATAATGTTTCATTGTTCGCTGTCCCATTTAATTGATGGTGTTGTATCATCCTAAATAATCTAGTTTTGCGAAAAGCATCTGTAACTTTTGTTTTCAGCATATCAAAAAGATTACATGGACTTTGAAACGCATCAAAATGTTTTACCGGAACCATCATATGTCAGGTAAACCCAAGCATAAGCAAACCATGCTTTAATCAAAGTCACGACGTGTTTTACGACTTCGGAAGGAAAAGAGTCGGGTCTTTCAAGCGCAATTTATTTTTTTAGAACATAATATTTTCCATTTCTCTCCACGATATTGACTAACTGATGCAAGGCATTTTCAAATCGAAAAAATATCATATCTCTTAGATAGGGGACAAGAATATTTTGGATGCAAACTCCATTTTATCCTGATAATAATGTTTCATTGTTCGCTGTCCCATTTAATTGATGGTGTTGTATCATTCTAAATATTCTAGTTTTGCGAAAAGCATCTGTACATTTAGTTTTCAGCATATGAAAGATGATTATATGGACTTTGAAACGCATCAAAATGTTTTACCGGAACCATCATATGTCAGGAAAACCCAAGCATGAAGCAAACCATGCTTTAATCAACGTCACGACGTTTTTTACGACTTCGGAGGAGAAAAGAGTCGGGTCTTTTAAGCGCAATTTAGTTTTTTAGAACATAATATTTTCCATTTCTCTCCACGATATTTGATAACTGATGCAAGGCATTTTCAAATCGAAAAAATATCATATCTCTTAGATAGGGGACAAAAATATTTTGTAAGCAAACTGCATTTTATCCTGATAATAATGTTTCATTGTTCGCTGTCCCATTTAATTGATGGTGTTGTATCATTCTAAATATTCTAGTTTTGCGAAAAACATCTGTACCTTTAGTTTTCAGCATATGAAAGACGATTATACGGACTTTGAAACGCATCAAAATGTTTTACCGGAACCATCATATGTGAGGAAACCCAAGCATGAAGCAAACCATGCTTTATTCAACGTCACGACGTTTTTTACGACTTCGGAAGAGAAAAGAGTCGGGTCTTTTAAGCGCAATTTAGTTTTTTAGAACATAATATTTTCCATTTCTCTCCACGATATTGACTAACTGATGCAAGGCATTTTCAAATCGAAAAAATATCATATCTCTTAGATAGGGGACAAAAATATTTTGGATGCAAACTCCATTTTATCCTGATAATAATGTTTCATTGTTCGCTGTCCCATTTAATTGATTGTGTTGTATCATCCTAAATATTCTAGTTTTGCGAAAAGCATCTGTAACTTTTGTTTTCAGCATATCAAAGACGATTATACCGACTTTGAAACGCATCAAATTATTCTACCGGAACCATCATATGTCAGGAAAATCCATGCATGAAGCAAACCATGCTTTAATCAACGTCACGACGTGTTTTACGACTTTGGAAGAGAAAAAAGTCCGGTCTTTCAAGCGCAATTTATTTTTTTAAAACATAATATTTTCCATTTCTCTCCACGATATTGACTAACTGATAAAAGGTATTTTCAAATCGAAAAAATATCATATCTCTTATATAAGGAACAAAAAAAATTTGGATACAAACTCCAATTTATCTTGATAATAATGTTTCATTGTTCGCCGTCTCATTTAATTGATTGTGTTTTATCATCCTAAATATTCTAGTTTTGCGAAAAGCATCTGTAACTTTTGTTTTCAGCATATCAAAGACGATTATACGGACTTTGAAACGCATCAAAATGTTTTACTGGAACCATCATATGTCAGGAAAACCCAAGCATGAAGCAAACCATGCTTTAGTCAACGTCACGACGTGTTTTACTACTTCGGAAGAGAAAAGAGTCGGGTCTTTCAAGCGCAATTTATTTTTTCAGAACATAATATTTTCCATTTCTCTCCACGATATTGACTAACTGATGCAAGGCATTTTCAAATCGAAAAAATATCTATTCTCTTAGATAGGGGACAAAAATATTTTGGATGCAAATTCCATTTTATCGTGATAATAATGTATCATTTTTCGCTGCCCCATTTAATTGATGGTGTTGTATCATCCTAAATATTCTAGTTTTGCGAAAAACGTCTGTAACTTTTGTTTTCAGCATATCAAAGACGATTATACCGACTTTGAAACGCAACAAAATGTTTTACCGGAACCATCATATGTCAGGAAAACCCAAGCATGAAGCAAACCATGCTTTAATCAACGTCACGACGTGTTTTACGACTTGGGAAGAGAAAAGAGTCGGGTCTTTCAAGCGCAATTTATTTTTTCAGAACATAATATTTTCCATTTCTTTCCACGATATTGACTAACTGATGCAAAGCATTTTCAAATCGGAAAATATCATATCTCTGAGATAGGGGACAAAAATATTTTGGATGCAAACTTCATTTTATCCTGATAATAATGTTTCATTGTTCGCTGTCCCATTTAATTGATGGTGTTGTATCATCTTTAATATTCTAGTTTTGCGAAAAGCATCTGTAACTTTTGTTTTCAGCATATCAAAGACGATTATACGGACTTTGAAACGCATCAAAATGTTTTACCGGAACCATCATATGTCAGGAAAACCCAAGCATGAAGCAAACCATGCTTTAGTCAACGTCACGACGTGTTTTACGACTTCGGAAGAGAAAAGAGTCGGGTCTTTCAAGCGCAATTTATTTTTTCAGAACATAATATTTTCCATTTCTCTCGAGGATATTGACTAACTGATGCAAGGCATTTTCAAATCGAAAAAATATCATATCTCTTAGATAGGGGACAAAAATATTTTGGATACAAACTCCATTTTTCGTGATAATAATGTTTCATTGCTCGCTGTCCCATTTAATTGATGGTGTTGTATCATCCTAAATATTCTAGTTTTGCGAAAAGCATCTGTAACTTTTGTTTTCAGCATATCAAAGACGATTATACGGACTTTGAAACGCATCAAATTTTTTTACGGGAACCATCATATGTCAGGAAAACCCAAGCATGAAGCAAACCATGCTTTAGTCAACATCACGACGTGTTTTACGACTTCGGAAGAGAAAAGAGTCGGGTTTTTGAAGCGCAATTTATTTTTTTAGAACATAATATTTTCCAATTCTCTCCACGATATTGACTGACTGATGCAAGGCATTTTCAAATCAAAAAAAAATCATATCTCTTAGATAGGGGACAAAAATATTTTGGATGCAAACTCCATTTTATCCTGATAATAACGTTTCATTGTTCGCTATCCCATTTAATTGATGGTGCTGTATCATCCTAAATATTCTAGTTTTGCGAAAAGCATCTGTAACTTTTGTTTTCAGCGTATCAAAGACGATTGTACGGACTTTGAAACGCATCAAAATATTTTACCGGAACCGTCATATGTCAGGAAAACCCAAGCATGAAGCAAACCATGCTTCAGTCAACATCACGACGTGTTTTACGACTTCGGAAGAGAAAAGAGTTGGGCTTTTCTAGAGTAATTTATTTTTCCGAACATAATATTTTCCATTTCTCTCCACGATATTCACTAACTGATGCAAGGCATTTTCAAATCGAAAAAATATCATATCTCTTAGATAGGGGACAAAAATATTTTGGATGCAAACTCCATTTTATCCTGATAATTGCGGTGCCCGCGCCAAGTTTGGCACCGCATTATATTCAGCCTGTGAGTTTGTTTGGTCGCATCAATACGTTTCCCTAATCGCCAAGTAAAAATTCCTTCCACATACTTGGAATGCTTGGAATTTTTTCCTAATCATTACTATTAATCTTGTTGTACGTTTGGCAAATTCCTTTTTTAAAGGAACGTTCTTTTTTCAATTTCAATCTCAAACTCTGATAATTGCGTGTATCTCTGCTTTTATGCACCCAAGAAGGACAAAAATACCACCATTCGATTCAGCGTAAGAAATTATACGTACAGGTCTAAAATATATTACTAAACAAGAGTATTCGCAGCGATTTATGACGTTTGAAAGACAAACGAAATTGAATTGTTGACAAATCGCTCAAAATTACTATGCTATACTTTACTAGTAATAGTAAGTTTGGTCTTTGATATCTTTCATATCGTTGGTTTTCTCTTTTAATTTTCGTCCTTAAATAAGTGGATCGGTCTTACATTGCGATTTATTTTATAGTACTTTCAGCCAAATATATTCTATTTCGAAGGTTTTAAAGTATAGTTTCAATAAGCGAACTTTATGACAAATCGCTCAAAATTATTAAACAAATTAAAAATGCAGTACGCTTAATCCTTGACTTCTGTATCGTTGCTTTTCTAGTTTCCGGCTCTACGCCAGTTTATTCGTCTCACGTTTCTCTTCATTTTGATAGTATTCTTAGATAGTATTTTTAGCCTAAATATTTTATTTCTGAAGATTTTAAAACGGCGCAATTTTGACCTTAATGTACCAACCAACCAGGCTGCGGCCGACAGGAGAATGTAAGTTGGTGATGTCGTTAGAAATGAGCGGACGTTTTATTTCTAGACAAGCATTGCGGGCACCACATTTTAGTACTGTGTCTGGTTATGTTTCATTGTTCGCTGTCCCATTTAATTGATGGTGTTGTATCATCCTAAATATTCTAGTTTTGCGAAAAACATCTGTAACTTTTGTTTTCAGCATATCAAAGACGATTATACGGACTTTGAAACGCATCAAAATGTTTTACCGGAACCATCATATGTCAGAAAACCAACATGAAGCAAACCATGCTTTAGTCAACGTCACGACGTGTTTTACGACTTCGTAAGAGAAAAGAGTCGGGTCTTTTAAGCGCAATTTAGTTTTTTAGAACATAATATTTTCCATTTCTCTCCACGATATTGACTAACTGATGCAAGGCATTTTCAAATCGAAAAAATATCATATCTCTTAGATAGGGGACAAAAATATTTTGGATGCAAACTCCATTTTATCCTGATAATATGTTTCATTGTTCGCTGTCCCATTTAATTGATTGTGTTGTATCATCCTAAATATTCTAGTTTTGCGAAAAGCATCTGTAACTTTTGTTTTCAGCATATCAAAGACGATTATACCGACTTTGAAACGCATCAAATTATTTTACCGGAACCATCATATGTCAGGAAAATCCATGCATGAAGCAAACCATGCTTTAATCAACGTCACAACGTGTTTTACGACTTTGGAAGAGAAAAAGTCGGTCTTTCAAGCGCAATTTATTTTTTTAAACATAATATTTTCCATTTCTCTCCACGATATTGACTAACTGATAAGGTATTTTCAAATCGAAAAAATATCATATCTCTTAGATAGGGGACAAAAATATTTTGGATACAAACTCCATTTTATCCTGATAATAATGTTTCATTGTTCCTGTCCCATTTAATTGATGGTGTTGTATCATCCTAAATATTCTAGTTTTGCCAAAAGGATCTGTAACTTTTGTTTTCAGCATATCAAAGACGACTATACGGACTTTGAAACGCATCAAAATTTTTACCGGAACCATCATATGTAGGAAAACCCAAGCATGAAGCAAACAATGCTTTAGTCAACGTCACGACGTGTTTTACGACTTCGGAAGAGAAAAGAGTCGGGCTTTCACGCACATTTAGTTTTTTAGAACATAATATTTTCCTTTCTCTCCACGATATTGACTAACTGATGCAAGGCATTTTCAAATCGAAAAAATATCATATCTCTTAGATAGGGGACAAAAATATTGTGGATGCAAACTCCATTTTACCTGATAATAATGTTTCATTGTTCGCTGTCCCATTTAATTGATGGTGTTGTATCATCCTAAATAATCTAGTTTTGCGAAAAGCATCTGTAACTTTTGTTTTCAGCATATCAAAACGATTACGGACTTTGAAACGCATCAAAATGTTTTACCGGAACCATCATATGTCAGGAAACCCAAGCATAAGCAAACCATGCTTTAATCAAAGTCACGACGTGTTTTACGACTTCGGAAGGAAAAGAGTCGGGTCTTTCAAGCGCAATTATTTTTTTAGAACATAATATTTTCCATTTCTCTCCACGATATTGACTAACTGATGCAAGGCATTTTCAAATCGAAAAAATATCATATCTCTTAGATAGGGGACAAAATATTTTGGATGCAAACTCCATTTTATCCTGATAATAATGTTTCATTGTTCGCTGTCCCATTTAATTGATGGTGTTGTATCATCTAAATATTCTAGTTTTGCGAAAAGCATCTGTACTTTTGTTTTCAGCATATCAAAGACGATTATACGGACTTTGAAACGCATCAAAATGTTTTACCGGAACCATCATATGTCAGGAAAACCCAAGCATGAAGCAAACCATGCTTTAATCAACGTCACGACGTTTTTACGACTTCGGAAGAGAAAAGAGTCGGGTCTTTCAAGCGCAATTTAGTTTTTTAGAACATAATATTTTCCATTTCTCTCCACGATATTGACTAACTGATGCAAGGCATTTTCAAATCGAAAATATCATATCTCTTAGATAGGGGACAAAAATATTTGTAAGCAAACTCCATTTTACCCTGATAATAATGTTTCATTGTTCGCTGTCCCATATAATTGATGGTGTTGTATCATCTAAATATTCTAGTTTTGCGAAAAACATCTGTACTTTTGTTTTCAGCATATCAAAGACGATTATACGGACTTTGAAACGCATCAAAATGTTTTACCGGAACCATCATATGTCAGGAAACCCAAGCATGAAGCAAACCATGCTTTATCAACGTCACGACGTTTTTACGACTTCGGAAGAGAAAAGAGTCGGGTCTTTCAAGCGCAATTTAGTTTTTTAGAACATAATATTTTCCATTTCTCTCCACGATATTGACTAACTGATGCAAGGCATTTTCAAATCGAAAAAATATCATATCTCTTAGATGGGGGACAAAAATATTTTGGATGCAAACTCCATTTTATCCTGATAATAATGTTTCATTGTTCGCTGTCCCATTTAATTGATGGTGTTGTATCATCCTAAATATTCTAGTTTTGCGAAAAGCATCTGTAACTTTTGTTTTCAGCATATCAAAGACGATTATACGACTTTGAAACGCATCAAATTTTTTACCGGAACCATCATATGTCAGGAAAACCAAGCATGAAGCAAACCATGCTTTAGTCAACGTCACGACGTGTTTTACGACTTCGAAGAAAAAGAGTCGGGTCTTTCAAGCGCAATTTATTTTTTAGAACATAATATTTTCCATTTCTCTCCACGATATTGACTAACTGATGCAAGGCATTTTCAAATCGAAAAAATATCATATCTCTTAGATAGGGGACAAAAATATTTTGGATGCAAACTCCATTTTATCCTGATAATAATGTTTCATTGTTCGCTGTCCCATTTAATTGATGTGTTGTATCATCCTAAATATTCTAGTTTTGCGAAAAGCATCTGTAACTTTTGTTTTCAGCATATCAAAGACGATTATACGGACTTTGAAACGCATCAAAATTTTTTACCAGAACCATCATATGTTAGGAAAACCCAAGCATGAAGCAAACCGTGCTTTAATCAACGTCACGACGTGTTTTACGACTTCGGAAGAGAAAAGAGTCGGTCTTTCAAGCGCAATTTATTTTTTTAAACATAATATTTTCCATTTCTCTCCACGATATTGCCTAGCTGATGCAAGGCATTTTCAAATCGAAAAAATATCATATCTCTTAGATAGGGGACAAACATATTTTGGATGCAAACTCTATTTTATCCCGATAATAATGTTTCATTGTTCGCTGTCCCATTTAATTGATGGTGTTGTATCATCCTAAATATTCTAGTTTTGCGAAAAGCATCTGTAACTTTTGTTTTCAGCATATCAAAGACGATTATACGGACTTTGAAACGCATAAAAATGTTTTACCGGAACCATCATATGTCAGGAAAACCCAAGCATGAAGCAAACCATGCTTTAATCAACGTCACGACGTGTTTTACGACTTCGGAAGAGAAAAGAGTCGGGTCTTTCACGCAAATTTAGTTTTTTAGAACATAATATTTTCCTTTCTCTCCACGATATTGACTAACTGATGCAAGGCATTTTCAAATCGAAAAAATATCATATCTCTTAGATAGGGGACAAAAATATTTGGATGCAAACTCCATTTTACCTGATAATAATGTTTCATTGTTCGCTGTCCCATTTAATTGATGGTGTTGTATCATCCTAAATATCTAGTTTTGCGAAAAGCATCTGTAACTTTTGTTTTCAGCATATCAAAACGATTACGGACTTTGAAACGCATCAAAATGTTTTACCGGAACCATCATATATCAGGAAAACCCAAGCATGAAGCAAACCATGCTTTAATCAACGTCACGACGTGTTTTACGACTTCGGAAGGAAAAGAGTCGGGTCTTTCAAGCGCAATTTATTTTTTAGAACATAATATTTTCCATTTCTCTCCACGATATTGACTAACTGATGCAAGGCATTTTCAAATCGAAAAATATCATATCTCTTAGATAGGGGACAAATATTTTGGATGCAAACTCCATTTTATCCTGATAATAATGTTTCATTGTTCGCTGTCCCATTTAATTGATGGTGTTGTATCATCCTAAATATTCTAGTTTTGCGAAAAGCATCTGTACTTTTGTTTTCAGCATATCAAAGACGATTATACGGACTTTGAAACGCATCAAAATGTTTTACCGGAACCATCATATGTCAGGAAAACCCAAGCATGAAGCAAACCATGCTTTAATCAACGTCACAACGTTTTTACGACTTCGGAAGAGAAAAGAGTCGCGTCTTTCAAGCGCAATTTAGTTTTTTAGAACATAATATTTTCCATTTCTCTCCACGATATTGACTAACTGATGCAAGGCATTTTCAAATCGAAAAAATATCATATCTCTTAGATAGGGGACAAAAATATTTTGGATGCAAACTCCATTTTATCCTGATAATAATGTTTCATTGTTCGCTGTCCCATTTAATTGATGGTGTTGTATCATCCTAAATATTCTAGTTTTGCGAAAAGCATCTGTACTTTTGTTTTCAGCATATCAAAGACGATTATACGGACTTTGAAACGCATAAAAATGTTTTACCAGAACCATCATATGTCAGGAAAACCCAAGCATGAAGCAAACTATGGTTTATCAACGTCACGACGTTTTTACGACTTCGGAAGAGAAAGAGTCGGGTCTTTCAAGCGCAATTTATTTTTTAGAACATAATATTTTCCATTTCTCTCCACGATATTGACTAACTGATGCAAGGCATTTTCAAATCGAAAAAATATCATATCTCTTAGATAGGGGACAAAAATATTTTGGATGCAAACTCCATTTTATCCTGATAATAATGTTTCATTGTTCGCTGTCCCATTTAATTGATGGTGTTGTATCATCCTAAATATTCTAGTTTTGCGAAAAGCATCTGTAACTTTTGTTTTCAGCATATCAAAGACGATTATACGGACTTTGAAACGCATCAAAATTTTTACCGGAACCATCATATGTCAGGAAAACCAAGCATGAAGCAAACCATGCTTTAATCAACGTCACGACGTGTTTTACGACTTCGGAAGAGAAAAAGTCGGTCTTTCAAGCGCAATTTATTTTTTAAACATAATATTTTCCATTTCTCTCCACGATATTGACTAACTGATGCAAGGCATTTTCAAATCGAAAAAATATCATATCTCTTAAATAGGGGACAAAAATATTTTGGATGCAAACTCCATTTTATCCTGATAATAATGTTTCATTGTTCGCTGTCCCATTTAATTGATGGTGTTGTATCATCCTAAATATTCTAGTTTTGCGAAAAGCATCTGTAACTTTTGTTTTCAGCATATCAAAGACGATTATACGGACTTTGAAACGCATCAAAATGTTTTACCAGAACCATCATATGTCAGGAAAACCCAAACATGAAGCAAACCATGCTTTTGTCAACGTCACGACGTGTTTTACGACTTCGGAAGGGAAAAGAGTCGGGCCTTTCACGCACAATTTAGTTTTTTGGAACATAATATTTTCCTTTTCTCTCCACGATATTTACTAACTGATGCAAGGCATTTTCAAATCGAAAAAATATCATATCTCTTAGATAGGGGACAAAAATATTGTGGATGCAAACTCCATTTTACCCTGATAATAATGTTTCATTGTTCGCTGTCCCATTTAATTGATGGTGTTGTATCATCCTAAATATTCTAGTTTTGCGAAAAGCATCTGTAACTTTTGTTTTCAGCATATCAAAAACGATTATACGGACTTTGAAACGCATCAAAATGTTTTACCGGAACCATCATATGTCAGGAAAACCCAAGCATAAAGCAAACCATGCTTTAATCAAAGTCACGACGTGTTTTACGACTTCGGAAGGGAAAAGAGTCGGGTCTTTCAAGCGCAATCTATTTTTTTAGAACATAATATTTTCCATTTCTCTCCACGATATTTACTAACTGATGCAAGGCATTTTCAAATCGAAAAAATATATCTCTTAGATAGGGGACAAGAATATTTTGGATGCAAACTCCATTTTATCCTGAAAATAATGTTTCATTGTTCGCTGTCCCATTTAATTGATGGTGTTGTATCATTCTAAATATTCTAGTTTTGCAAAAAGCATCTGTACATTTAGTTTTCAACATGTGAAAGACGATTATACGGACTTTGAAACGCATCAAAATGTTTTACCGGAACCATCATATGTCAGGAAACCCAAGCATGAAGCAAACCATGCTTTAATCAACGTCACGACGTTTTTACGACTTCGGAGGAGAAAAGAGTCGGGTCTTTTAAGCGCAATTTAGTTTTTTAGAACATAATATTTTCCATTTCTCTCCACGATATTTGATAACTGATGCAAGGCATTTTCAAATCGAGAAAATATCATATCTCTTAGATAGGGGACAAAAATATTTTGTAAGCAAACTCCATTTTATCCTGATAATAATGTTTCATTGTTCGCTGTCCCATTTAATTGATGGTGTTGTATCATTCTAAATATTCTAGTTTTGCGAAAAACATCTGTACCTTTAGTTTTCAGCATATGAAAGACGATTATACGGACTTTGAAACGCATCAAAATGTTTTACCGGAACCATCATATGTCAGGAAACCCAAGCATGAAGCAAACCATGCTTTATTCAACGTCACGACGTTTTTTACGACTTCGGAAGAGAAAAGAGTCGGGTCTTTTAAGCGCAATTTAGTTTTTTAGAACATAATATTTTCCATTTCTCTCCACGATATTGACTAACTGATGCAAGGCATTTTCAAATCGAAAAAATATCATATCTCTTAGATAGGGGACAAAAATATTTTGGATGCAAACTCCATTTTATCCTGATAATAATGTTTCATTGTTCGCTGTCCCATTTAATTGATTGTGTTGTATCATCCTAAATATTCTAGTTTTGCGAAAAGCATCTGTAACTTTTGTTTTCAGCATATCAAAGACGATTATACCGACTTTGAAACGCATCAAATTATTTTACCGGAACCATCATATGTCAGGAAAATCCATGCATGAAGCAAACCATGCTTTAATCAACGTCACGACGTGTTTTACGACTTTGGAAGAGAAAAAAGTCCGGTCTTTCAAGCGCAATTTATTTTTTTAAAACATAATATTTTCCATTTCTCTCCACGATATTGACTAACTGATAAAAGGTATTTTCAAATCGAAAAAATATCATATCTCTTAGATAGGGGACAAAAATATTTTGGATACAAACTCCATTTTATCCTGATAATAATGTTTCATTGTTCCCTGTCCCATTTCATTGATGGTGTTGTATCATCCTAAATATTCTAGTTTTGCCAAAAGGATCTGTAACTTTTGTTTTCAGCATATCAAAGACGACAATACGGACTTTGAAACGCATCAAAATTTTTTACCGGAACCATCATATGTAGGAAAACCCAAGCATGAAGCAAACCATGCTTTAGTCAACGTCACGACGTGTTTTACGACTTCGGAAGAGAAAAGAGTCGGGCCTTTCACGCACAATTTAGTTTTTTGGAACATAATATTTTCCTTTTCTCTCCACGATATTGACTAACTGATGCAAGGCATTTTCAAATCGAAAAAATATCATATCTCTTAGATAGGGGACAAAAATATTGTGGATGCAAACTCCATTTTACCCTGATAATAATGTTTCATTGTTCGCTGTCCCATTTAATTGATGGTGTTGTATCATCCTAAATAATCTAGTTTTGCGAAAAGCATCTGTAACTTTTGTTTTCAGCATATCAAAAACGATTACATGGACTTTGAAACGCATCAAAATGTTTTACCGGAACCATCATATGTCAGGTAAACCCAAGCATAAAGCAAACCATGCTTTAATCAAAGTCACGACGTGTTTTACGACTTCGGAAGGGAAAAGAGTCGGGTCTTTCAAGCGCAATCTATTTTTTTAGAACATAATATTTTCCATTTCTCTCCACGATATTGACTAACTGATGCAAGGCATTTTCAAATCGAAAAAATATCATATCTCTTAGATAGGGGACAAGAATATTTTGGATGCAAACTCCATTTTATCCTGATAATAATGTTTCATTGTTCGCTGTCCCATTTAATTGATGGTGTTGTATCATTCTAAATATTCTAGTTTTGCGAAAAGCATCTGTACATTTAGTTTTCAGCATATGAAAGATGATTATATGGACTTTGAAACGCATCAAAATGTTTTACCGGAACCATCATATGTCAGGAAAACCCAAGCATGAAGCAAACCATGCTTTAATCAACGTCACGACGTTTTTTACGACTTCGGAGGAGAAAAGAGTCGGGTCTTTTAAGCGCAATTTAGTTTTTTAGAACATAATATTTTCCATTTCTCTCCACGATATTTGATAACTGATGCAAGGCATTTTCAAATCGAGAAAATATCATATCTCTTAGATAGGGGACAAAAATATTTTGTAAGCAAACTCCATTTTATCCTGATAATAATGTTTCATTGTTCGCTGTCCCATTTAATTGATGGTGTTGTATCATTCTAAATATTCTAGTTTTTGCGAAAAACATCTGTACCTTTAGTTTTCAGCATATGAAAGACGATTATACGGACTTTGAAACGCATCAAAATGTTTTACCGGAACCATCATATGTCAGGAAACCCAAGCATGAAGCAAACCATGCTTTATTCAACGTCACGACGTTTTTTACGACTTCGGAAGAGAAAAGAGTCGGGTCTTTTAAGCGCAATTTAGTTTTTTAGAACATAATATTTTCCATTTCTCTCCACGATATTGACTAACTGATGCAAGGCATTTTCAAATCGAAAAAATATCATATCTCTTAGATAGGGGACAAAAATATTTTGGATGCAAACTCCATTTTATCCTGATAATAATGTTTCATTGTTCGCTGTCCCATTTAATTGATTGTGTTGTATCATCCTAAATATTCTAGTTTTGCGAAAAGCATCTGTAACTTTTGTTTTCAGCATATCAAAGACGATTATACCGACTTTGAAACGCATCAAATTATTTTACCGGAACCATCATATGTCAGGAAAATCCATGCATGAAGCAAACCATGCTTTAATCAACGTCACGACGTGTTTTACGACTTTGGAAGAGAAAAAAGTCCGGTCTTTCAAGCGCAATTTATTTTTTTAAAACATAATATTTTCCATTTCTCTCCACGATATTGACTAACTGATAAAAGGTATTTTCAAATCGAAAAAATATCATATCTCTTAGATAGGGGACAAAAATATTTTGGATACAAACTCCATTTTATCCTGATAATAATGTTTCATTGTTCCCTGTCCCATTTCATTGATGGTGTTGTATCATCCTAAATATTCTAGTTTTGCCAAAAGGATCTGTAACTTTTGTTTTCAGCATATCAAAGACGACAATACGGACTTTGAAACGCATCAAAATTTTTTACCGGAACCATCATATGTAGGAAAACCCAAGCATGAAGCAAACCATGCTTTAGTCAACGTCACGACGTGTTTTACGACTTCGGAAGAGAAAAGAGTCGGGCCTTTCAAGCACAATTTAGTTTTTTAGAACATAATATTTTCCATTTCTCTCCACGATATTGACTAACTGATGCAAGGCATTTTCAAATCGAAAAAATATCATATCTCTTAGATAGGGGACAAAAAAAATTTGGATACAAACTCCAATTTATCCTGATAATAATGTTTCATTGTTCGCTGTCCCATTTAATTGATGGTGTTGTATCATCCTAAATATTCTAGTTTTGCGAAAAGCATGAGTAACTTTTGTTTTCAGCATATCAAAGACGATTATACGGACTTTGAAACGCATCAAAATGTTTTACTGGAACCATCATATGTCAGGAAAACCCAAGCATGAAGCAAACCATGCTTTAATCAACGTCACGAGGTGTTTTACAACTTCGGAAGAGAAAAGAGTTGGGCTTTTCAAGAGCAATTTATTTTTTTAGAACATAATATTTTCCATTTCTCTCCACGATATTGACTAACTGATGGAAGGCATTTTCAAATCGAAAAAATATCATATCTCTTAGATAGGGGACAAAAATATTTTGGATGCAAACTCCATTTTATCCTCAAACTCACAACATGGCGGATGCACTTGCTAAAGTTGATGGCACTAATTTGTTAGATAACACTCCAGATAAGTGGAGTGAAGAATCGATATGTAGCTATAATGCTTATCTAAATGTCACATATGATGTTAAACGAATCAAATGGACAAATAACTACGAACTGTTGAAAGAATTCGTTGAAAATAATCTCAAAGAATCGGGCAAATGGACTTCGCCAGGAGGTCAATCTCGGCGTTTCAAAAGCGAATTCTCTGACCTGTGTTTCACATGGTACTTTGGGAAACAGAAAACCTTATTATTTCAAGGCAAAGCGGGTGAACGTTTAAGACAAATTCTAGTTAACATTTGTAGCAGGAGGGCTTTGTGTCTTGATTTGGGTTGCACTGCTGACAAGTCGTCGTCCACGCTAATGGAAGCCAAAGTAGTGGAAATGAATCACTCAGAAAATACATCAAGCTGTAAGTGTTCATGTGAAAGTATCCGGGCGGAATTAGATGATATGAAGTTAAACTATGAAATTTTACAATCGAGAACTGATGCCCTGCAAAGTCTGGCAAATGCAAATAAGATACTTGACCCGATAGACACATACTTAAACAACATTCAATGCATTACGTTGGAACTCGCCGACGAGAGAAAGAAATCTGAACAACTTAGATCGGAACTAGATCTGCTCAAGATAAAAATTGCTCACTTAGAAATTAAATCTAATCTGGTAGACGAAACCGATCGTGCGCCGGACGAATTGATGCTCTCAGAATTTAATCCCGAAGCCTCCAAAGCATCACTAAGCATGGATGTAACAATAAGTAATGATTGTAAAAGTGCCCAAGTATTAACTCAAGACCCTTGTAAAAAAGGAGAACAAAATGCCACGCTCCAATCACCTACAATTATCCTGAACAATGAACAGGCGTTTACATCTGATCAGCCCAAAATCTCTAAAGGCGTAGGTGACGCATCATTAATTATTGATCCAAAACAAACCAAATGGACAGACTCCTTATCGTTAAGTGAGAGCCAACATAAGGATATATCTGTAGAACATCAAGCAAACGTTCAAACTCATAAAGAAAAATTTACAATGAAAACTATAAAATATAACTACGGCTATGTACCAAGCAAAAAATCGTTACATAAAGATAAAGGGCATAAGACAATGAAACAGAACGTTGAGTGGGTGGGACGCCTACCTTTGATTGAATCAAACGACTCACAGCCAGTGAGTAAGAGGTTTTCTTGGACGAGTTCTCCGAATAAAAATAAAGATAAAGGCTTCATGTCAACGAATCAACACGTTGAGCGGATGGTCCGCTTACCTCCGAGAGATTTTTCATTTAATCTAACACCTCGTAACGACCCTGTGTCCCCGAATGATCACTGGCGATCGAGCAAGAGGGATTTTCGGACAGTCCGTTCGAATCACCGACTAAACAATTGGCACAAACACCTACAATTAGTCAGCCAGATAACCAGAATGTAATATCTGACACGACACATATGCTCATTCCTCCCGAAGAATATTTCCATCAGTCAAATAATAACTTGATTAACCCATCATCACGGCAGAATAAAGTCAGCAAGCAAATCCCTATAGTTTCTTTACGACGCCCTGGTATATTATCTTACACTAATTCAAAAAAGAGAAACTTGAATAATCTAATCCCAATTCCTATGTCCAAAACTCAGTCACCAAGTTTATCAGGAATCCAGAATTCGAGGTATAACTTAAAAAACAACAGGCTTAAAGTGGCTCATTTAAACATCCGCTCGCTTAGGAACAATGTACATCTCACCGAAATGAGAGAACTGACGCGAAATGAAAAATTTGATATCTTAACAATATCAGAAACGTGGCTAAATACAAGTGTATCGTCTGCTGAAGTAAAAATAGAAGGTTTCAATCTTTTAAGATTAGACCGCCTTCATAAACGAGGTGGAGGGGTGTGCACGTATGTTCGTAAAGAACTTAAAGCATCTGTCATAAAGTCTCTGTCTTCTATCTTTGAAGACAACTTCCATCAACAATGGATAAATGTTCAGTATATAAAATCCAAATCGTTTTTAATCTGTGTAACTTACAGGCCACCTGACTGTCCCTTGAACTGTTTGGAAGACGCTCTTAAGCCAAACTATATGGAAGCTTTATTATTAAACAGACCAATCCTGATCCTAGGAGACCTAAATTGTGATGCATTGAAGAGTGGTTGCGCAGAGTATAAATCTCTTGAAAAGTTTTTAAATGAAATGAACCTTACCCAAATCATCGAAACCGCAACGAGGATCACGAATTCAATTTGTTCACTGCTAGATGTCATCATAGTGTCGTCGAAGTCGTTAGTTAGCCGAAGTGGGGTATTAAACGCATCTATCAGCGACCATTTGCCAGTGTACGCGGAACTCAAACTTAAACCTCCTAGACAAGCCACAAGATATATCACTAGGCGTAGCTACAAAAACTATGAACCTAATGACTTCTTCACCGATCTAGCTAGAAAGTCAGACTCCCTCTTATCCGTTTTGGAAGAGGAAGATGTAAATAACAAACTCGATCGCTTTAACCATGTTGTGCAATGAACACTAGATGTTCACGCACCGATTAAAACAACAGCGATTCGTAATCGACCTTGCCCTTTTATCACACAAAATCTTAGAAACCAAATGAAAGAGAGAGACCGATTACACCATCAATTTCTAATTATGCGTGACACTAAGGACTGGGAAAATTACAAGATCTACCGAAATAATATTAAAAAAGCTCTCAGGAAGGCAGAAAATGAACATAATTCTAATGAAGTACAGCAACACAAAGATAACCCGAGGTCTATCTGGAAAATAATAAGCCGTCTGGTACCATCAAAGAGCCAAGAGAGGCAAATTTACACCAAAGATCACAAATTTATCGCAAACGAATTCAACCAATTTTTTTCATCAGTTGGTGAAAATGCTGCAAAGAAATCTATTCATCTAGCAGCTGCTAATAACATCGCTCTGCAGGAACCCTATCAAAAAGTTTATATACCGGAAAACGATCAATTTTCGTTTAGGGCGGTATCTTGTTATGAAGTTCGTCGAGTGGTGTTATCTTTACCTAACAATAAATCTCCCGGCCCAGATTTAATTAACCCAAAGATAATAAAAGACTGTCTTCCAGTCATTTTGGGTCCTCTTACGGATATTATTAACTGTTCTTTCCGAACTTCTACCTTTCCACTGGCATGGAAAAAGGCAGAGCTCATTCCTATACATAAAGAAGGTGATCATGAACTACCCTTTAATAACCGACCAGTGTCAGTACTAGCAGTAGCGTCGAAAGTGTGTGAAAAATTAGCTCTTGAACAATTGAATTCCTACCTAATCAACTACAAACGATTAACTCCCCACCAAAGTGGAAACAAAACACTCCATTCGACGGAAACATTAAATATTTTCACCACTGACTCAATCTTAGATGCCATGGACAAAAAGAAGCTTACAGCGCTACTGTTGCTGGATCTCTCAAAGGCGTTCGATAGTATAAATCACCAGAGGCTACTCCAAAAATTATCACGCCGGGTCAGCGTACACGCTCAGGCAGCAGATAAGAGGCGGCAGTTAGGAATATTTGAAGTCAGCGGACTTTGCCCTAAGTGTAGATTTCATGCCGCATTAGATGAAGTAGTGCATGTAATTTGGTAGAATTCAATATGGCGGGTAAGAAGTATTTCAGTCGCGATGAAATTATGTGCGATATTCTAGCCGAAAGAAAAGAAAACAATGAAAAGCAAAATGCCATGGTTGACTCCGGCGAAGCAATTGCCTCAGCAATACAAGAGTTGTCAGTTCTGCGTAGTCAGACATGGAATTTTGTTTCCTTCGAAGAGGAGGCATTTCAGTCGCTCACTTTGCTTTTGGAAAAGTGGAAAAAAGATCAAGCTGTCACCAATCGAATCTTACTTTCTACCGTTGAAGTAGGGTCGTTAGTGGCTGAAGAAACAGTGCAGTGGTTGCGAATCTTTCACCGTCGGTTGTCACCGCGGATGAAGTCTTTAAATCCGTGGACTATTAAGTTTACTCGGTACATCTCCTGCAAAGTGTTTGGAGCTTTAAAGGAAGCAATAGCTAAATCCAGCACTCGGTATGGTATTTTACTTTCGCAGAGTAACCATGAGGAAATTATTTCTTTTACTGATATCAAACGCGTGCGTCGAGATTTGGAACAATTTAGCAGGCTACCTCGTACAGAAGTTATGCATTATTTTACCAAGATTTGTCGAGGCAAGCGAAGGGGAAAAGCTACAGTATTGGTCACGCCAGAAAAACCACTGGAGATCAGATACAGAAAACGACAAAGTGACGTTACGGTAACATGCCATTACTCATTTGAAAATGAGTTTGGCTATGTTTTTTGTTAGATCACTTACATAATATATACATGTTAGATTGGTCAGCAACTCATTAATTCATTTGTATATATTAGTAATCATGTGAAAACTGATCTTTTCGAAGTACAGTCAGTTCATACTCAGTACCTGTAGTGTACAAAGTAGTTTCAAACAGACTCTGCGGGCGGTTTGGGGCCGTTGTGTAATAGCTTGACAATTTCCATAGAAACGGTACAGGTACAGTTATCAAATTACATATCTTTCATTAAGTAAAAGTAAAATGAAAACAAAAAAAATAGATATAACTGAAGGTGACATGGCTATAAAAAACGACTATAGATTCCCTTTAACTTAGTCTAAATTTAGTTATCGTTCAGTTACCCTTGAAATGTATTTTTGTGTCCTCTTTATTTGTGTCAAGCCGACTCTGCTAACCTGTATTGCTACCATAGAGAAGCTTTAAGACTTAAGGGACCGGTCATTATTTATGGTGGGGGGTGGCACCGAAGAGAAATGTTTTGCTTGATAAAAATTTGACTGACCCAAGCATTAAAAAATAAAATTTTTCTTTACCCAACCTTGAATATTTAATAAAAAATAAGTACCCACCCCTTGCCGAAAACTGTACAAAATGATAGTGGTATTAAGTTGTCATACATGTCCTTTAATTATAACTTTTGTTTTATGGCTTTGAATCTTGTTTTATACTGTATATTAATAGCTTGATAATAGGGTTGATAATTATCAGTACGCCTGATTATAGTTTTCAAATTGATAGTTTTAATAACGTAACAGCAGGGCAACATGGCTATCTATATAGGCGGGCAATGTTAGCTCATTCTAGCTGGTACAGATTCCATGGCCCAGCATGTCTCCCATATCTTGTGGTCACAACCAGGGGCAGTGTTTCATTAATCTCGTCAGGAATGTCAACATCTGATTCAATTCTATCAGTTTCGTGTTCGCAATCACTCTCTTCGCTCTCACTGCCAATTTCGTTGATCACAATGTCATCATCACTGTCATTGCCAGAAACTTCATCGCCATTTATGTCATCTTCGCCAGTTGCAGCATCCACATTTACGTCATCAATCGTCTGATGGGAGTTTTTTCGCAATACATCGGCTACAATTGCTCTGATCTTGTCACCCTTCTTTCCTTTTTTCATCAGTCCATTTTTGTCTAGATACTTGTCAAGCTCTTGAACTGTAAGGCTTGAAAACTTACCATTCATGGCCATCTCTAACCAATCATACTCTTCATAGGTCTTGCTTTTCCTCTCCACTCTCTGCTTCTCGCGCTCTCTTGACTTGATTTCTCTTGTTAAAGCAAGGTTGATCAGATGTTGAAGATACCTCACAACATACTCCTTCTTGACATAAAATTTATCAGCAAACGCTGATATTTGGTCATCATCCTTTAAGGATAATTGCTTGTTATTATAAAGCTTTGTGATGTTAGCCCTGGGTTGCCAATCATCTGCCTTCCTCTCCATACCATTTTCACCTTTTGGTGTAGCAAAGACCTCCATATAGTGACCAGGGCGATTAACGTCTGGGACAGGTTGTGGAATTGACTCCATTGGTGGCCCATTCCATGCATCACAAAAGTGGCAAGAAGAACCAACACTCTTACAACGGAACTTCAAAAACTCCATAAAGAGTTCTCCGATCTTGTAATGGGTTGAAATAAACTGTTCAATCTTTGCAAAATACGAAGATCCTGGAACTTTCTTCTTGGAATCTTCACTGGTAGCTGTCTGGTATTGCATCAAGTAATGCTGGTTGAAGAAAAAAAGATCATCTTTATCTTCAGATAAATACGCCTTTATCCTTTCACTTAAGACTGGGGCACCATCAATCCGTTGTACCAGTTCATTTGAAACTGCCCAGGCATTTAACTTCATTCTTTCTGCTTCTAGCTCCTCATATTGCTGCACACTTATCTTCTTAACTTCTTCCTCCGTCATGCCGTCAAACTTTTTGTACTTCTCCCACTCAATGGTGGATCCGTCGACCACAGCATCCCCAATGGCGGAATTAGTCCTCTCCGCTTCACCCTGTCCACTATCTCCCCGTGATCTGTGCACACGCACTCGATAATCGGAATCAAACATACGGCAGATCTCAGCATCTCTGAATTTTACCTCATAGTTTGTCACCCCAACTCCTGGGCCTGCATCGGTAAGATCGCAACATCTCGGTTTTAGTTTTGGAAGCTGCAATTCGTCTAATAGTGCAAGAATACTATGACAGCTTAACAAGACAGGCTTCAGCAAATCTTGAAAGTCTTGCGAGTCTAAGTCTTGGATACCTTCTACTTCCAAACAAATTTCAAGTTCTCTTAGTAAGATGTCTTTTTTTTTAGTGATCCTTTCAACAAGCTTCTTTTCTCCCTCAGAATAAGCACTTTCTTCAGAAGAAAATGCACTGACGATTTCTTTCTTTAATTGAACGAGCCTTATTCTTTCATATTTGGTATACTCGCAGCTATTTCGCCCAGTTACCTCAACGATATCATCAACTTCCGTCATGTCAGTATATATACACTGTACAATGGCTTTGTTTCATCCGCCACTTCAAAAATGTCTGGGTGCCTTTGACGCAATCGAATAGTCTCACTTGCCCACACTGTACCACTAGATCCTACAAGAGCCTTTGGACGGACAAAAACAAAATGGTTGTCATCGTCTGTAACTAGCTTCTCATTAGTGCCTGACATGGTTGATGACTTGGTAAAGATGCGATGAGCTCCGGGGGTTTGGTATACCATCTTCTCTGGCCAGTCATATTTCGGTAACTCTCTTGCCTTCTGGATGTCTGATGAGGTCAGAATTCTCTGGTTACGAGTATGTTGAAAACCTTCGGATGTACCAGGTCTTAGGTAAGCTTTATCATCAATACTCTGCATAAAGCAAAATCCACGGGTTGCTTCATTGGCTTTGGAGAAGAATTCCATCTTTATGTTTTTAACATGACTCCTTTGTTAATGAGTATTCTCGTTGTCCATGTCTTCCGCTTTTGGTGGCTTCTTCATGCAAAAGAGGCCTTTACCTTTATGTTTCTTCGATTGAATTGATCTAGAATTTCTCGGTTTAGACCTGTTAAAAACTGTAGTTGCACTTTTGATTATTCTCTTACCAACTCTCATCAGCCTATGGTTTGCAATGTTCAAAAGATCACGTTTTTTGACCCTTCTGTTGGTATACATTACTAAATTCTGTCTTCTGCCATGATAGGTTGCTTTGTCCTCTATGCATTTTGCTATGATATCTTCATCACTGCTGTCTAGTAGTGCCTGCCTTCCTTGATTAGTTATCCTTCGTTTCTTGATCCCTTTCTC